>NW_025745390.1:321831-364331 GCF_021184085.1 Oncorhynchus gorbuscha | reverse complement strand
AACTACAACCTGAACTATAACCAGACCTGAACTATAACCAGACCTGAACTATAACCAGACCTGAACTATAACCAGACCTGAACTACAACCTGAACTATAACCAGACCTGAACTATAACCAGACCTGAACTACAACCTGAACTATAACCAGACCTGAACTATAACCTGAACTACAACCAGACCTGAACTATAACCAGACCTGAACTACAACCTGAACTACAACCAGACCTGAACTACAACCAGACCTGAACTACAACCAGACCTGAACTATAACCAGACCTGAACTATAACCTGAACTACAACCAGACCTGAACTATAACCAGACCTGAACTACAACCAGACCTGAACTATAACCTGAACTATAACCAGACCTGAACTATAACCAGACCTGAACTATAACCAGACCTGAACTATAACCAGACCTGAACTATAACCAGACCTGAACTATAACCAGACCTGAACTATAACCAGACCTGAACTATAACCAGACCTGAACTAACCAACCTGAACTACAACCAGACCTGAACTATAACCTGAACTACAACCTGAACTATAACCAGACCTGAACTATAACCAGACCTGAACTACAACCAGACCTGAACTACAACCAGACCTGAACTATAACCTGAACTACAACCAGACCTGAACTATAACCAGACCTGAACTACAACCTGAACTATAACCAGACCTGAACTATAACCTGAACTACAACCAGACCTGAACTATAACCAGACCTGAACTATAACCAGACCTGAACTACAACCAGACCTGAACTACAACCAGACCTGAACTATAACCTGAACTACAACCAGACCTGAACTATAACCAGACCTGAACTATAACCAGACCTGAACTATAACCAGACCTGAACTATAACCAGACCTGAACTATAACCAGACCTGAACTATAACCAGACCTGAACTATAACCAGACCTGAACTACAACCAGACCTGAACTATAACCAGACCTGAACTACAACCAGACCTGAACTATAACCAGACCTGAACTATAACCAGACCTGAACTACAACCAGACCTGAACTACAACCAGACCTGAACTATAACCAGACCTGAACTATAACCAGACCTGAACTATAACCAGACCTGAACTACAACCAGACCTGAACTACAACCAGACCTGAACTACAACCAGACCTGAACTACAACCAGACCTGAACTATAACCAGACCTGAACTATAACCAGACCTGAACTACAACCAGACCTGAACTACAACCAGACCTGAACTACAACCAGACCTGAACTATAACCTGAACTATAACCAGACCTGAACTATAACCAGACCTGAACTATAACCAGACCTGAACTATAACCAGACCTGAACTATAACCAGACCTGAACTACAACCAGACCTGAACTACAACCAGACCTGAACTATAACCAGACCTGAACTATAACCAGACCTGAACTATAACCAGACCTGAACTATAACCAGACCTGAACTATAACCAGACCTGAACTATAACCAACCTGAACTACAACCAGACCTGAACTATAACCAGACCTGAACTATAACCAGACCTGAACTATAACCAGACCTGAACTATAACCAGACCTGAACTATAACCAGACCTGAACTATAACCAGACCTGAACTATAACCAGACCTGAACTATAACCAGACCTGAACTATAACCAGACCTGAACTATAACCAGACCTGAACTATAACCAGACCTGAACTACAACCAGACCTGAACTACAACCAGACCTGAACTATAACCAGACCTGAACTATAACCAGACCTGAATGAACTATAACCAGACCTGAACTATAACCAGACCTGAACTACAACCTGAACAGACCTGAACTACAACCAGACCTGAACTATAACCAGACCTGAACTATAACCAGACCTGAACTGAACTAACCAGACCTGAACTACAACCAGACCTGAACTATAACCAGACCTGAACTATAACCAGACCTGAACTATAACCAGACCTGAACCTGAACTACAACCAGACCTGAACTATAACCAGACCTGAACTATAACCAGACCTGAACTATAACCAGACCTGAACTATAACCAGACCTGAACTATAACCAGACCTGAACTACAACCAGACCTGAACTATAACCAGACCTGAACTACAACCAACCTGAACTATAACCAGACCTGAACTACAACCAGACCTGAACTATAACCAGACCTGAACTACAACCAGACCTGAACTACAACCAGACCTGAACTATAACCAGACCTGAACTACAACCAGACCTGAACTATAACCAGACCTGAACTACAACCAGACCTGAACTATAACCCGAACTACAACCAGACCTGAACTATAACCAGACCTGAACTACAACCAGACCTGAACTACAACCAGACCTGAACTACAACCAGACCTGAACTATAACCAGACCTGAACTATAACCAGACCTGAACTATAACCAGACCTGAACTATAACCAGACCTGAACTACAACCAGACCTGAACTACAACCAGACCTGAACTACAACCAGACCTAAACTACAACCAGACCTGAACTATAACCAGACCTGAACTACAACCAGACCTGAACTATAACCAGACCTGAACTATAACCTGAACTATAACCTGAACTATAACCTGAACTACAACCAGACCTGAACTATAACCAGACCTGAACTATAACCAGACCTGAACTATAACCAGACCTGAACTATAACCAGACCTGAACTATAACCAGACCTGAACTATAACCAGACCTGAACTATAACCAGACCTGAACTATAACCAGACCTGAACTATAACCTGAACTATAACCAGACCTGAACTACAACCTGAACTATAACCAGACCTGAACTATAACCAGACCTGAACTATAACCAGACCTGAACTACAACCAGACCTGAACTATAACCAGACCTGAACTATAACCAGACCTGAACTATAACCAGACCTGAACTATAACCAGACCTGAACTATAACCAGACCTGAACTACAACCAGACCTGAACTATAACCAGACCTGAACTACAACCAGACCTGAACTATAACCAGACCTGAACTATAACCAGACCTGAACTATAACCAGACCTGAACTACAACCAGACCTGAACTACAACCTGAACTACAACCAGACCTGAACTATAACCAGACCTGAACTATAACCAGACCTGAACTACAACCAGACCTGAACTACAACCAGACCTGAACTACAACCAGACCTGAACTATAACCAGACCTGAACTATAACCAGACCTGAACTACAACCAGACCTGAACTATAACCAGACCTGAACTATAACCAGACCTGAACTATAACCTGACCTGAACTATAACCAGACCTGAACTACAACCAGACCTGAACTACAACCAGACCATTTTCATTTTTCTTGCGTGTGTTTATGTGTTGGTGTTTGTGTGTGTGTTTATAGTGTCCAGAGAGTTGCCTGTAGAGGAAGAGACCAGCCAGACCCAGCTACACCACAGGAGCAGTGAAGAACACTACACTTACACTAACACACCCTGGAAGATTTACCTGAGGAAAGAGGTACACACACTAACACACCCTGAGAGATTTACCTGAGGAAAGAGGTACACACACTAACACACCCTGGGAGATTTACCTGAGGAAGGAGATACACACACTAACACACCCTGAGAGATTTACCTGAGGAAAGAGGTACACACACTAACACACCCTGAGAGATTTACCTGAGGAAAGAGGTACACACACTAACACACCCTGAGAGATTTACCTGAGGAAGGAGGTACACACACTAACACACCCTGGAAGATTTACCTGAGGAAAGAGGTACACACACTAACACACCCTGGGAGATTTACCTGAGGAAAGAGGTACACACACTAACACACCCTGAGAGATTTACCTGAGGAAGGAGGGGCCCACACACTAACACACCCTGAGAGATTTACCTGAGGAAGGAGGTACACACTAACACACCCTGGGAGATTTACCTGAGGAAGGAGGGGCCCACACACTAACACACCCTGGGAGATTTACCTGAGGAAGGAGGGGCCCACACACTAACACACCCTGGGAGATTTACCTGAGGAAGGAGGGGCCCACACACTAACACACCCTGGAAGATTTACCTGAGGAAAGAGGTACACACACTAACACACCCTGAGAGATTTACCTGAGGAAGGAGGTACACACACTAACACACCCTGAGAGATTTACCTGAGGAAGGAGGTACACACACTAACACACCCTGAGAGATTTACCTGAGGAAGGAGGGGCCCACACACTAACACACCCTGGGAGATTTACCTGAGGAAGGAGGGGCCCACACACTAACACACACTGGGAGATTTACCTGAGGAAGGAGGGGCCCACACACTAACACACCCTGGAGATTTACCTGAGGAAGGAGGGGCCCACACACTAACACTCCCTGGAGATTTACCTGAGGAAGGAGGTACACACACTAACACACCCTGAGAGATTTACCTGAGGAAGGAGGGGCCCACACACTAACACACCCTGAGAGATTTACCTGAGGAAGGAGGGGCCCACACTAACACACCCTGAGAGATTTACCTGAGGAAGGAGGTACACACACTAACACACCCTGAGAGATTTACCTGAGGAAGGAGGGGCCCACACACTAACACACCCTGGGAGATTTACCTGAGGAAGGAGGGGCCCACACACTAACACACCCTGAGGGGTTTACCTGAGGAAGGAGGGGCCCACACACTAACACACCCTGAGAGATTTACCTGAGGAAGGAGGGGCCCACACACTAACACACCCTGCGAGATTTACCTGAGGAAGGAGGTACACACACGAACACACCCTGAGAGATTTACCTGAGGAAAGAGGTACACACACTAACACACCCTGGGAGATTTACCTGAGGAAGGAGGTACACACACTAACACACCCTGAGAGATTTACCTGAGGAAAGAGGTACACACACTAACACACCCTGAGAGATTTACCTGAGGAAAGAGGTACACACACTAACACACCCTGAGAGATTTACCTGAGGAAGGAGGTACACACACTAACACACCCTGGAAGATTTACCTGAGGAAAGAGGTACACACACTAACACACCCTGGGAGATTTACCTGAGGAAAGAGGTACACACACTAACACACCCTGAGAGATTTACCTGAGGAAGGAGGGGCCCACACACTAACACACCCTGAGAGATTTACCTGAGGAAGGAGGTACACACACTAACACACCCTGGGAGATTTACCTGAGGAAGGAGGGGCCCACACACTAACACACCCTGGGAGATTTACCTGAGGAAGGAGGGGCCCACACACTAACACACACTGGGAGATTTACCTGAGGAAGGAGGGGCCCACACACTAACACACCCTGGAAGATTTACCTGAGGAAAGAGGTACACACACTAACACACCCTGAGAGATTTACCTGAGGAAGGAGGTACACACACGAACACACCCTGAGAGATTTACCTGAGGAAGGAGGGGCCCACACACTAACACACCCTGGGAGATTTACCTGAGGAAAGAGGTACACACACTAACACACCCTGAGAGATTTACCTGAGGAAGGAGGGGCCCACACACTAACACACCCTGGGAGATTTACCTGAGGAAGGAGGGGCCCACACACTAACACACCCTGGGAGATTTACCTGAGGAAGGAGGGGCCCACACACTAACACACCCTGGAAGATTTACCTGAGGAAAGAGGTACACACACTAACACACCCTGAGAGATTTACCTGAGGAAGGAGGTACACACACTAACACACCCTGAGAGATTTACCTGAGGAAGGAGGTACACACACTAACACACCCTGAGAGATTTACCTGAGGAAGGAGGGGCCCACACACTAACACACCCTGGGAGATTTACCTGAGGAAGGAGGGGCCCACACACTAACACACACTGGGAGATTTACCTGAGGAAGGAGGGGCCCACACACTAACACACCCTGGAGATTTACCTGAGGAAGGAGGGGCCCACACACTAACACTCCCTGGAGATTTACCTGAGGAAGGAGGTACACACACTAACACACCCTGAGAGATTTACCTGAGGAAGGAGGGGCCCACACACTAACACACCCTGAGAGATTTACCTGAGGAAGGAGGGGCCCACACTAACACACCCTGAGAGATTTACCTGAGGAAGGAGGTACACACACTAACACACCCTGAGAGATTTACCTGAGGAAGGAGGGGCCCACACACTAACACACCCTGGGAGATTTACCTGAGGAAGGAGGGGCCCACACACTAACACACCCTGAGGGGTTTACCTGAGGAAGGAGGGGCCCACACACTAACACACCCTGAGAGATTTACCTGAGGAAGGAGGGGCCCACACACTAACACACCCTGCGAGATTTACCTGAGGAAGGAGGTACACACACGAACACACCCTGAGAGATTTACCTGAGGAAGGAGGTACACACACTAACACACCCTGAGAGATTTACCTGAGGAAGGTATCAATCAGTCACGATCCTTCAAGCCAATTAGGAACAAGTAAAATAATTGTTTGTCCAACCAATGAGCTCATTCCAAGTCTTGATATTGTCTATGTTGATGTTGTGGTATTGCAGGTGTTCTACCCTAAAGACAACTTCAACACTCCTCTGCTATGTTGTCTATGTTGATGTTGTGGTACTGCAGGTGTTCTACCCTAAAGACAACTTCAACACTCCTCTGCTATGTTGTCTATGTTGATGTTGTGGTATTGCAGGTGTTCTACCCTAAAGACAACTTCAACACTCCTCTGTTGCTGGAGCTACTGTTCAGACAGATAGTCCACGACACCTTCTCAGAGGCCTGCATCCGCATCACTCAGGAGGAGAGGGCCAAGATGAAGGCTCTGTTCGGTACCAACCATTAGAACCACCACAAAACACCATCAAAATGAAACAAAACACCATCAACCCACCACACAACACCACAACCCACCACAAAACACTACAACCCACCACACAACACCACAACCCACCACAAAACACTACAACCCACCACACAACACCACAACCCACCACAAAACACTAGAACCCACCACACAACACCACAACCCACCACACAACACCACAACCCACCACACAACACCACAACCCACCACACAACACCATCAACCCACCACACAACACCACACAACACCACAACCCACCACACAACACTACAACCCACCACACAACCCACCACACAACACCACAACCCACCACACAACACCACACAACACCACAACCCACCACACAACACTACAACCCACCACACAACCCACCACACAACACCACAACCCACCACACAACACCACAACCCACCACACAACACTACAACCCACCACACAACACCACAACCCACCACACAACACCACAACCCACCACACAACACCACAACCCACCACAAAACACTAGAACCCACCACACAACCCACCACAACCCACCACACAACCCACCACACAACACCACAACCCACCACACAACCCACCACACAACACCACAACCCACCACACAACACTACAACCCACCACACAACACCACAACCCACCACACAACCCACCACACAACCCACCACACAACACCACAACCCACCACACAACCCACCACACAACCCACCACACAACACTACAACCCACCACACAACACCATCAACCCACCACACAACACCACAACCCACCACACAACACCACAACCCACCACACAACCCACCACACAACACCACAACCCACCACAAAACACTAGAACCCACCACACAACACCACAACCCACCACACAACACCACAACCCACCACACAACACCACAACCCACCACACAACACTACAACCCACCACACAACCCACCACACAACCCACCACACAACCCACCACACAACACCACAACCCACCACACAACACCACAACCCACCACACAACACCACAACCCACCACACAACACCACAACCCACCACACAACACCACAACCCACCACACAACACCACAACCCACCACAAAACACTAGAACCCACCACACAACACCACAACCCACCACACAACACCACAACCCACCACACAACACCACAACCCACCACAAAACACTACAACCCACCACACAACACCACAACCCACCACACAACACCACAACCCACCACACAACACCACAACCCACCAACCCACACACACCACAACCCACCACACAACAACCACACAACACAACCCACCACACAACCCACCACACAACACCACAACCCACCACACAACCCACCCACCACACAACCCACCACACAACCCACCACACAACACTACAACCCACCACACAACACCACAACCAACCACACAACACCATAACCCACCACACAACCCACCACACAACACCACAACCCACCACACAACACCACAACCCACCACACAACACCACAACCCACCACACAACACCATAACCCACCACAAAACACTACAACCCACCACACAACACCACAACCCACCACACAACACCACAACCCACCACACAACACCACAACCCACCACACAACACTACAACCCACCACACAACACTACAACCCAACACACAACCCACCACACAACCCACCACACAACACTACAAACCCACCCACACAACACCACAACCCACCACACAAACACTAGAACCCACCACACAACACCACAACCCACCACACAACCCACCACACACCCACCCACAACACACAACACCACAACCCACCACACAACACCACAACCCACCACACAACCCACCACACAACACTACAACCCACCACACAACACTACAACCCACCACACAACCCACCACACAACCCACCACACAACACTACAACCCACCACACAACACCACAACCCACCACACAACACTACAACCCACCACACAACCCACCACACAACACCACAACCCACCACACAACACACCACAACCCACCACACAACACCACAACCCACCACACAACACTACAACCCACACAAACACACAACACACACAACACCCAACCACACAACACCACAACCCACCACACAACACCACAACCCACCACACAACACTACAACCCACCACACAACCCACCACACAACCCACCACACAACCCACCACACAACACCACAACCCACCACACAACACCACAACCCACACAACACAACACCACAACCCACCACACAACACTACAACCCACCACACAACACCACAACCCACCACACAACACCACAACCCACCACACAACACCACAACCCACCACACAACACCACAACCCACCACACAACACCACAACCCACCACACAACACCACAACCCACAACACACAACACTACAACCCACCACACAACACCACAACCCACCACACAACACCACAACCCACCACACAACACCACACAACACCACAACCCACCACACAACACTACAACCCACCACACAACCCACCACACAACCCACCACACAACCCACCACACAACACCACAAACCCACCACACAACACTACAACCCACCACACAACACTACAACCCACCACACAACACCACAACCCACCACACAACACCACAACCCACCACACAACACCACACAACACCACAACCCACCACACAACACTACAACCCACCACACAACCCACCACACAACCCACCACACAACCCACCACACAACACCACAACCCACCACACAACACTACAACCCACCACACAACACTACAACCCACCACACAACACCACAACCCACCACACAACACCACAACCCACCACACAACACTACAACCCACCACACAACCCACCACACAACCCACCACACAACCCACCACACAACACCACAACCCACACCACACAACCCACCCACCACCACAACCCACCACACAACACTACAACCCACCACACAACACTACAACCCACCACACAACACTACAACCCACCACACAACCCACCACACAACCCACCACACAACCCACCACACAACACCACAACCCACCACACAACACCACAACCCACCACACAACACTACAACCCACCACACAACCCACCACACAACCCACCACACAACCCACCACACAACACCATCAACCCACCACACAACACCACAACCCACCACACAACACCACCCAACACCACCACACAACACCACAACCCACCACACAACACCACAACCCACCACACAACACCACAACCCACCACACAACCCACCACACAACCCACCACACAACACCACAACCCACCACACAACACCACAACCCACCACACAACACTACAACCCACCACACAACACTACAACCCACCACACAACACTACAACCCACCACACAACACTACAACCCACCCACCACAAAACACCACAACCCACCACACAACCCACCACAACCCACCACACAACACCACAACCCACCACAAACACTACAACCCACCACACAACACTACAACCCACCACACAACCCACCACACAACCCACCACACAACCCACCACACAACACCATCAACCCACCACACAACACCACAACCCACCACAAAACACTAGAACCCACCACACAACACCACAACCCACCACACAACACCACAACCCACCACACAACACCACAACCCACCACACAACACCACAACCCACCACACAACCCACCACACAACACCACAACCCACCACACAACACCACAACCCACCACACAACACCACAACCCACCACACAACCCACCACACAACCCACCACACAACACCACAACCCACCACACAACACCACAAACCCACCACACAACACCACAACCCACCACACAACCCACCACACAACCCACCACACAACACCACAACCCACCACACAACACCACAAACCCACCACACAACACTACAACCCACCACACAACACTACAACCCACCACACAACACCACAACCCACCACAAAACACTCAACAACCCACCACACAACACCACAACCCACCACACAACACCACAACCCACCACACAACACCTACAACCCACCATACAACACTACAACCCACCACACAACACCACAACCCACCACACAACCCACCACACAACCCACCACACAACACCACAACCCACCACACAACCCACCACACAACACCACAACCCACCACACAACACCACACCCACCACACAACACTACAACCCACCACACAACCCACCACACAACCCACCACACAACACCACAACCCACCACACAACACCACACCCACCACACAACACTACAACCCACCACACAACCCACCACACAACACCACAACCCACCACACAACCCACCACACAACACCACAACCCACCACAAAACACTAGAACCCACCACACAACACCACAACCCACCACACAACACCACAACCCACCACACAACACTACAACCCACCACACAACACCATCAACCCACCACACAACACCACAACCCACCACACAACACCACAACCCACCACACAACACCACAACCCACCACACAACACCACAACCCACCACACAACACCACAACCCACCACACAACCCACCACACAACCCACCACACAACACCACAACCCACCACACAACACTAGAACCCACCACACAACACCAGAACCCACCACACAACACTACAACCCACCACACAACACTACAACCCACCACACAACACTACAACCCACCACAAAACACCACAACCCACCACACAACCCACCACAACCCACCACACAACACCACAACCCACCACAAAACACTACAACCCACCACACAACACTACAACACACCATACAACCCACCACACAACCCACCACACAACCCACCACACAACACCATCAACCCACCACACAACACCACAACCCACCACAAAACACTAGAACCCACCACACAACACCACAACCCACCACACAACACCACAACCCACCACACAACACCACAACCCACCACACAACACCACAACCCACCACACAACCCACCACACAACACCACAACCCACCACACAACACCACAACCCACCACAAAACACCACAACCCACCACACAACCCACCACACAACCCACCACACAACACCACAACCCACCACACAACACCACAACCCACCACACAACACCACAACCCACCACACAACCCACCACACAACCCACCACACAACACCACAACCCACCACACAACACCACAACCCACCACACAACACTACAACCCACCACACAACACTACAACCCACCACACAACACCACAACCCACCACAAAACACTACAACCCACCACACAACACCACAACCCACCACACAACACCACAACCCACCACACAACACTACAACCCACCATACAACACTACAACCCACCACACAACACCACAACCCACCACACAACCCACCACACAACCCACCACACAACACCACAACCCACCACACAACCCACCACACAACACCACAACCCACCACACAACACCACACCCACCACACAACACTACAACCCACCACACAACCCACCACACAACCCACCACACAACACCACAACCCACCACACAACACCACACCCACCACACAACACTACAACCCACCACACAACCCACCACACAACACCACAACCCACCACACAACCCACCACACAACACCACAACCCACCACACAACACCACAACCCACCACACAACACCACAACCCACCACACAACACTACAACCCACCACACAACACCACAACCCACCACACAACACCACAACCCACCACACAACACCACACAACACCACAACCCACCACACAACACTACAACCCACCACACAACCCACCACACAACCCACCACACAACCCACCACACAACACCACAACCCACCACACAACACTACAACCCACCACACAACACTACAACCCACCACACAACACCACAACCCACCACACAACACCACAACCCACCACACAACACTACAACCCACCACACAACCCACCACACAACCCACCACACAACCCACCACACAACACCACAACCCACCACACAACCCACCACACAACCCACCACACAACACTACAACCCACCACACAACACTACAACCCACCACACAACACTACAACCCACCACACAACCCACCACACAACCCACCACACAACACCACAACCCACCACACAACACCACAACCCACCACACAACACTACAACCCACCACACAACCCACCACACAACCCACCACACAACACCATCAACCCACCACACAACACCACAACCCACCACACAACACCACAACCCACCACACAACACCACAACCCACCACACAACACCACAACCCACCACACAACACCACAACCCACCACACAACCCACCACACAACCCACCACACAACACCACAACCCACCACACAACACCACAACCCACCACACAACACTACAACCCACCACACAACACTACAACCCACCACACAACACTACAACCCACCACACAACACTACAACCCACCACAAAACACCACAACCACCACACAACCCACCACAACCCACCACACAACACCCACAACCCACCACAAAACACTACAACCCACCACACAACACTACAACCCACCACACAACCCACCACACAACCCACCACACAACCCACCACACAACACCATCAACCCACCACACAACACCACAACCCACCACAAAACACTAGAACCCACCACACAACCCACCACACAACACCTGACCCACCACACAACACCACAACCCACACACAACACCACAACCCACCACACAACACCACAACCCACCACAACCCACCACACAACACCACAACCCACCACACAACACCACAACCCCCCACACAACACCACAACCCCACCACACAACCCACCACACAACCCACCACACAACACCACAACCCACCACACAACACCACAACCCACCACACAACACCACAACCCACCACCACACAACCCACCACACAACCCACCACACAACACCACAACCCACCACACAACACCACAACCCACCACACAACACTACAACCCACCACACAACACCACAACCCACCACACAACACCACAACCCACCCACAAAACACTACAACCCACCACACAACACCACAACCCACCACACAACACCACAACCCACCACACAACACTACAACCCACCATACAACACTACAACCCACCACAACACCACAACCCACCACACAACCCACCACACAACCCACCACACAACACCACAACCCACCACACAACCCACCACACAACACCACAACCCACCACACAACACCACACCCACCACACAACACTACAACCCACCACACAACCCACCACACAACCCACCACACAACACCACAACCCACCACACAACACCACAACCCACCACACAACACTACAACCCACCACACAACCCACCACACCACCACAACCCACAACCACACACACAACACCACAACCCACCACAAAACACTAGAACCCACCACACAACACCACAACCCACCACACAACACCACAACCCACCACACAACACTACAACCCACCACACACTGTACCACAACCCACCACACAACACCATAAACCCACCACACAACACTACAACCCACCACACAACCCACCACAACCCACCACACAACACATACAACCCACCACACAACACTACAACCCACCACACAACACCACAACCCACCACACAACCACCACACAACACCACAACCCACCACACAACACTAGAACCCACCACACAACACTAGAACCCACCACACAACACCACAACCCACCACACAACACCACAACCCACCCACAACACCACAACCCACCACACAACACTACAACCCACCACACAACACCACAACCCACCACAAAACCACACAACACCACAACCCACCACACAACACCACAACCCACCACACAACACTAGAACCCACCACACAACCCACCACACAACACTACAACCCACCACACAACACCACAACCCACCACACAACCCACCACACAACACTACAACCCACCACACAACACCACAACCCACCACACAACACTACAACCCACCACACAACCCACCACAACCCACCACACAACACTACAACCCACCACACAACCCACCACAACCCACCACACAGCACCAACCCACCACACAACACCACAACCCACCACACAACACTAGAGACCCACACACAACCCACCACAACCCACCACACAACACTACAACCCACCACACAACACCACAACCCACCACACAACCCACCACACAACACTACAACCCACCACACAACACCACAACCCACCACACAACCCACCACACAACCCACCACACAACACTACAACCCACCACACAACACTACAACCCACCACACAACACTACAACCCACCACACAGCCCACCACACAACCCACCACACAACCCACCACACAACACCACAACCCACCACACAACACCACAACCCACCACACAACACTACAACCCACCACACAACCCACCACACAACCCACCACACAACCCACCACACAACACCATCAACCCACCACACAACACCACAACCCACCCACACAACACACAACCCACCACACAACACCACAACCCACCACACAACACCACAACCCACCACACAACACCACAACCCACCACACAACCCACCACACAACCCACCACACAACACCACAACCCACCACACAACACCACAACCCACCACACAACACTACAACCCACCACACAACACTACAACCCACCACACAACACTACAACCCACCACACAACACTACAACCCACCACAAAACACCACAACCCACCACACAACCCACCACAACCCACCACACAACACCACAACCCACCACAAAACACTACAGCCCACCACACAACACACTACAACCCACCACACAACCCACCACACAACCCACCACACAACCCACCACACAACACCATCAAGCCCACCACACAACACCACAACCCACCACAAAACACTAGAACCCACCACACAACACCACAACCCACCACACAACACTACAACCCACCACACAGCCACCACAACACTACAACCCACCACAACACTACAACCCACCACACAACCCTACAACCCACCACAAAACACCACAACCCACCACACAACCCACCACAACCCACCACACAACACCACAACCCACCACAAAACACTACAACCCACCACACAACACTACAACCCACCACACAGCCCACCACACAACCCACCACACAACCCACCACACAACACCATCAACCCACCACACAACACCTGACCCACCACAAAACACTAGAACCCACCACACAACACCTGACCCACCACACAACACTACAACCCACCACACAACCCACCCACAACACCACAACCCACCACACAACCCACCACAAAACACTACAGCCCACCACACAACACTACAACCCACCACACAACACTAGAAACCCACCACACAACACCACAACCCACCACACAACACCACAACCCACCACACAACCCACCACACAACACCACAACCCACCACACAACACCACAACCCACCACACAACACCACAACCCACCACACAACCCACCACACAACCCACCCACACAACACCACAACCCACCACACAACACCACAACCCACCACACAACACCACAACCCCACCACACAGCCCACCACACAACCCACACACAACACCACAACCCACCACACAACACCACAACCCACCACACAACACTACAACCCACCACACAACACTACAACCCACCACACAACACCACAACCCACCACAAAACACTACAACCCACCACACAACACCACAACCCACACACAACACCACAACCCACCCACACAACACTACAACCCACCATACAACACTACAACCCACCACACAACACCACAACCCACCACACAACCCACCACACAACCCACCACACAACACCACAACCCACCACACAACCCACCACACAACACCAACCCACCACACAACACCACACCCACCACACAACACTACAACCCACCACACAACCCACCACACAACCCACCACACAACACCACAACCCACCACACAACACCACACCCACCACACAACACTACAACCCACCACACAACCCACCACACAACACCACAACCCACCACACAACACCACAACCCACCACACAACACCACAACCCACCACACAACACCACAACCCACCACAAACACCACAACCCACCACACAACACCACAACCCACCACACAACCCACCACACAACACCACAACCCACCACACAACCCACCACACAACCCACCACACAACACCACAACCCACCACACAACACCACAACCCACCACACAACCCACCACACAACACCACAACCCACCACACAACACCACAACCCACCACACAACACTACAACCCACCACACAACACCACAACCCACCACACAACACCACAACCCACCACACAACACTACAACCCACCACACAACCCACCACAACCCACACACAACACCACAACCCACCACACAACACTACAACCCACCACACAACACCACAACCCACCACACAACCCACCACACAACACCACAACCCACCACACAACACTACAACCCACCACACACACCACAACCCACCACACAACCCACCACACAACCCACCACACAACACTACAACCCACCACACAACACCACAACCCACCACACAACACTACAACCCACCACACAACACCACAACCCACCACACAACACCACAACCCACCACACAACCCACCACACAACACCACAACCCACCACACAACCCACCACACAACACCACAACCCACCACACAACCCACCACACAACACTACAACCCACCACACAACACCACAACCCACCACACAACACCACACAACACCACAACCCACCACACAACACCACAACCCACCACACAACACCACACAACACCACAACCCACCACACAACACTACAACCCACCACACAACACTACAACCCACCACACAACACCACACAACACCACAACCCACCACACAACACCACAACCCACCACACAACACCACAACCCACCACACAACACTACAACCCACCACACAACACCATAACCCACCACACAACACCATAACCCACCACACAACACTACAACCCACCACACAACACCATAACCCACCACACAACACCACAACCCACCACACAACACCACAACCCACCACACAACACTACAACCCACACACAACACCACACAACACTACAACCCACCACACAACACCACAACCCACCACACAACACCACAACCCACCACACAACACTACAACCCACCATACAACACTACTGTGTGTGTGTGTGTGTGTGTGTGTGTGTGTGTGTGTGTGTGTGTGTGTGTGTGTGTGTGTGTGTGTGTGTGTGTGTGTGTGTGTGTGTGTGTGTGTGTGTGTGTGTGTGTGTGTGTGTGTGTAGTGGAGCACCAGGTGGGTCAGGATGGAGCCACACAGGATGAGAGTGTGAAGAAGAAGATCGTGACGATGGCCAGAGACTCCTGGGAAATATATTTCTCCCGACTCTTCCCTGCCTCGGTGAGTGTCTCTGTGTGTGTGTGTGAGCCTATATATAGAGGTCGCTAGGTGTTGGGTAGAGGTCGCTAGGTGTTAGGTAGAGGTCGCTAGGTGTTGGGTAGAGGTCGCTAGGTGTTGGGTAGAGGTCGCTAGGTGTTGGGTAGAGGTCGCTAGGTGTTGGGTAGAGGTCGCTAGGTGTTGGGGAGAGGTCGCTAGGTGTTGGGTAGAGGTCGCTAGGTGTTGGGTAGAGGTCGCTAGGTGTTGGGTAGAGGTCGCTAGGTGTTGGGTAGAGGTCGCTAGGTGTTGGGTAGAGGTCGCTAGGTGTTGGGTTAAGGTCGCTAGGTGTTGGGTAGAGGTCGCTAGGTGTTGGGGAGAGGTCGCTAGGTGTTGGGGAGAGGTCGCTAGGTGTTGGGTAGAGGTCGCTAGGTGTTGGGTAGAGGTCGCTAGGTGTTGGGTAGAGGTCGCAACATAACTGTGTGTGTGTGAGCCTGTTCATGTTGACATAGTGTGTGTGTTGCAGGGCAGTGTGGGTACTGGGGTGCAGGTGGTCTCATAACTGTGTGTGTGTGTGTGTTGCAGGGTAGTGTGGGTACTGGGGTGCAGGTGGTCTCATAACTGTGTGTGTGTGTGTGTGTGTGTGTGTGTGTGTGTGTGTGTGTGTGTGTGTGTGTGTGTGTGTGTGTGTGTGTGTGTGTGTGTGTGTGTTGCAGGGCAGTGTGGGTACTGGGGTGCAGGTGGTCTCATAACTGTGTGTGTGTGTGTGTGTGTGTGTGTGTGTGTGTGTGTGTGTGTGTGTGTGTGTGTGTGTGTGTGTGTGTGTGTGTGTGTGTGTGTGTGTGTGTGTGTGTGTGTGTGTGTGTGTGTGTGTGTGTGTTGCAGGGCAGTGTGGGTACTGGGGTGCAGGTGGTCTCTGTGTCTCATCGAGGCATCAAGCTGCTGAAGATGGTGAGAAGCAGCTCTGTTGTCCCAGACTACTTCAGAGTGCTACACCCTTACAGGTACACACACACACACACATTAACACACACACACACACACACATTAACACACACACACACACATTAACACACACACACACACACATTAACACACACACACACACACACATTAACACACACACACACAAATCAAATCCAAAATCAAATCAAATGTATTTATATAGCCCTTCGTACATCAGCTGATATCTCAAAGTGCTGTACAGAAACCCAGCCTAAAACCCCAAACAGCAAGCAATGCAGGTGTCGAAGCACCGTGGCTAGGAAAAACTCTCTAGAAAGGCCAAAACCTAGGAAGAAACCTAAAGAGGAACCAGGCTATGAGGGGTGGCCAGTCCTCTTCTGGCTGTGCCGGGTGGAGATTATAACAGAACATGGCCAAGATGTTCAAATGTTCATAAATGACCAGCATGGTCAAATAATAATAAGGCAGAACAGTTGAAACTGGAGCAGCAGCACAGTCAGGTGGACTGGGGACAGCAAGGAGTCATCATGTCAGGTAGTCCTGAGGCATGGTCCTAGGGCCCAGGCCAGTTGAAACTGGAGCAGCAGCATGGCCAGGTGGACTGGGGACAGCAAGGAGTCATCATGTCAGGTAGTCCTGGGGCATGGTCCTAGGGCTCAGGTCCTCCGAGAGAGAGAAAGAAAGAAAGAGAGAATTAGAGAAAGCGTACTTAAATTCACACAGGACACCAAATAGGACAGGAGAAGTACTCCAGATATAACAAACTGAACACACACACACATACACATGGGGCCGCAGGTAGCCTAGTGGTTAGAGTTTTGGGCCAGTAACCCGAAAGGTTGCTGGATTGAATCCCCAAGCTGACAAGGTAAAGCTCTGTTTGTTTCTGTTTTTGTTTCCATAGTTACGCGGACATCCTGTTTGTGTCCATTCCATCTAAGAACATGTTGGAGTTTAACCTGACCAACGAGAAGCTGATTCTGTTCTCCGCCAAGGCTCCACAGGTTAAACACATGGTGGACTACTTCATCACAGAACTGAAGAAGGTGAGACAGGTTAGAGGGTGAGACAGGTTAGACAGGTTAGAGGCTGAGACAGGTTAGACAGGTTAGAGGGTGAGACAGGTTAAACAGGTTAGAGGGTGAGACAGGTTAGACAGGTTAGAGGCTGAGACAGGTTAGACAGGTTAGAGGGTGAGACAGGTTAGACAGGTTAGAGGGTGAGACAGGTTAGACAGGTTAGACAGGTTAGACAGGTTAGAGGGTGAGACTGGTTAGAGGGTGAGACTGGTTAGAGGGTGAGACTGGTTAGAGGGTGAGACAGGTTAGAAGGTGAGACAGGTTAGAGGGTGAGACAGGTTAGAGGGTGAGACAGGTTAGCGGGTGAAACAGACAAGAGGGTGAGACAGGATAGAGGGTGAGACAGGATAGAGGGTGAGACAGGATAGAGGGTGAGACAGGATAGAGGGTGAGACAGGTTAGAGGGTGAGACAGGTTAGAGGGTGAGACAGGTTAGAGGGTGAGACAGGTTAGAGGGTGAAACAGGTTAGAGGGTGAGACAGGTTAGAGGGTGAAACAGGTTAGAGGGTGAGACAGGTGAAACCGGTTCGAGGGTGAGACAGGTTAGAGGGTGAGACAGGTGAAACAGGTTAGAGGGTGAGACAGGTTAGACAGGTTAGAGGGGGAGACAGGTTAGACAGGTTAGAGGGTGAGACAGGTTAGACAGGTTAGAGGGTGAGACAGGTTAGAGGGTGAAACAGGTTAGAGAGTGAGACAGGTGAAACAGGTTAGGGGGTGAGACCGGTTAGAGGATGAAACAGGTTAGAGAGTGAGACAGGTGAGACAGGTTAGAGGGTGAGACAGGTTAGACAGGTTAGAGGGTGAGACAGGTTAGAGGGTGAGACAGGTCAGAGGGTGAGACAGGTCAGAGGGTGAGACAGGTTAGAGGGTGAGACAGGTTAGAGGGTGAGACAGGTCAGAGGGTGAGACAGGTTAGAGGGTGAGACAGGTTAGACAGGTTAGAGGGTGAAACAGGTTAGAGGGTGAGACAGGTAGGAAAGTGATTCTGTTCATTCAACAGGACACCAGGCTTCACTCTACAACCTGATAGAAAGGATGGACACATTATCACCCTTTTTCTGCGTCCAGATTGATTTGGACAAATGGGCTGTTTTTTTCCCCAGGACTCTGAGTATGTGGTCGCAGTGAGGAACTACATCACAGAGGACAGAACTCTGCTCAGCTTCCACAAGGGAGACATCATCAGACTACACAGCGTGGAGGGGCTGGAGGAGGGTGAGACACGCACACACACACACAGATACACACACGACCCCATTGTGTTAGCTCTGTTGCTCATTGTATTGTGTGGTGTAGGCCGATGCTACGGCTGCATCGTCAGGAAGAAGGTCATGTTGCTGGAGGAACTAAAGAGAGATACTCCTGAGTTTGGTGGGTGGGGCCTGTGTGTGGGTGGGGCCTGTGTGTGGGTGGGGCCTGTGTGTGTGTGGTTGACTGCATGTGACTAACACTCCGTCCTGTTTGCTTGTGTTCTGGTTGCTGTGTGAGGAAACAACTAGGATCCAGACTGGGCTGCTGTCTAGTCCCACTGAGCTAAAGTCTGGATCCAGACTGGGCTGCTGTCTAGTCCCACTGAGCTAAAGTCTGGATCCAGACTGGGCTGCTGTTGGGACTGTCTAGTCCCACTGAGCTAAAGTCTGGATCCAGACTGGGCTGCTGTCTAGTCCCACTGAGCTAAAGTCTGGATTCAGACTGGGCTGCTGTTGGGACTGTCTAGTCCCACTGAGCTAAAGTCTGGATTCAGACTGGGCTGCTGTCTAGTCCCACTGAGCTAAAGTCTGGATCCAGGCTGGGCTGCTGTCTAGTCCCACTGAGCTAAAGTCTGGATTCAGACTGGGCTGCTGTCTAGTCCCACTGAGCTAAAGTCTGGATTCAGACTGGGCTGCTGTCTAGTCCCACTGAGCTAAAGTCTGGATTCAGACTGGGTTGCTGTTGGGACTGTCTAGTCCCACTGAGCTAAAGTCTGGATTCAGACTGGGCTGCTGTCTAGTCCCACTGAGCTAAAGTCTGGATTCAGACTGGGCTGCTGTTCAGACTGGGCTGCTGTTGGGACTGTCTAGTCCCACTGAGCTAAAGTCTGGATTCAGACTGGGCTGCTGTCTAGTGCTTTATGGACACGTTTCTGGCAACAGATCTGGTGGCCATTCCTGCAGTCAGCATGCCCATTGCACGCTCCCTCAAAACTTGAGACATCTGTGGCAAAATTTGAGAGAAATAAAGTTTTTGTGAGTATGGAACATTTCTGGGATCTGGGGGAAGTACAGTTCCCGCTCAGCCCAGTCAAAACTGTTCGCTGCTCTGGCCCCCCAATGGTGGAACAAACTCCCTCACGACGCCAGGACAGCGGAGTCAATCACCACCTTCCGGAGACACCTGAAACCCCACCTCTTTAAGGAATACCTAGGATAGGATAAGTAATCCTTCTCACCCCCCCCCCTAAAAGATTTAGATGCACTATTGTAAAGTGGCTGTTCCACTGGATGTCATAAGGTGAATGCACCAATTTGTAAGTCGCTCTGGGTAAGAGCGTCTGCTAAATGACTTAAATGTAAATGTAAAATGGAAGTCAGAGATTCCCGAGTTCCCAGTTGCCTTGAACTCACTGAAGTTCAGAGATTTTCGAGTTCCCAGTTGTCTTGAACGCAGCATTACATTACATGGGACGTGCAAATTCACCAGCATATCATGCTCTCTCCCTCCTCTGTGTAAAGAAATCTAACTACAACCAACTACAGCATACTCAAATTGTTCCCGGGAGGCAGGACAGACAGCGGGACAACACCTGTCATCGCTCGCGCAGAGAAGATGCATATCGTTCATTCTAGCGGGAGAGGAATCGACAGACGCGTGAATTGAAACTTTTAAATTAAAAAGTAGCCTAGTTCATTTAAAGTGGAAAAAGAGTAGGTGGCTGGAAATTGAAAACTGTGTGTGTGTGTGTGCACGCGCGCGCATGTGCATGTGCTTGCGTGTGTTTGTAGTCTGGTGGTGTACGGGCAGTGATGCTGGTGAATTTGCACGGTGTGTTATAACTCTGTGTGTGTGTGCGCGTGTGTGTAGGCTGGCGGTACGGGGCGGTGTACGGACGGTGGGGTGTGTTTCCAGGTGAGTGTGTTCAGCCGGTGGCCGCTCCAGACTTCCTGGTTCTCCCTGCTGAGAGGGCGGAGCCTCGTGACAGACACGGCCGTGTTGCCGCCTCCGCTGCAATCGCCGTGGCGATGGGCTCTACTGTCGCCGCCCATGAACTGGACCTCAACACAGAGGTACACACACACACACACACACACACACACACACACACACACACACACACACACACACACACACACACACACACACACACACACACACACACACACACACACACACACACACACACACACACACAGTACATGCTACATGCAGACATGCGTACATTCACTCTCTAATATTCTGTGTGTGTGCGGTGTGTGTGTGTGTGTGTGTGTGTGTGTGTGTGTGTGTGTGTGTGTGTGTGTGTGTGTGTGTGTGTGTGTGTGTGTGTGTGTGTGTGTGTGTGTGTGTGTGTGTGTGTGTGTGTGCGTGTGCGCGCGTGTGTGTGTGTCAGGCTGTGGTAGGGTATGGTGAGGACAGCAGCAGTCTCCATCTAGAGGGACTGCCTCTACAGGCCAGTCAGTACACCATGGAGGAGTTCTCCAGGAAGTACTACAGACGGGCTCAGAGACACAGGGACCAGCTGAAGACCAGGAAGGGGAAGGAGAGCAGAGAACCAGCTGACATGGTTACATACTCTAAGGTGAGAAACACACAGCAACCTGTTGAGTTACACATCCCCTGTACTGTACTACAGACAACAGATACACATCCCCTGTACTGTACTACAGACAACAGATACACATCCCCTGTACTATACTACAGACAACAGATACACATCCCTGTACTACAGACAACAGATACACATCCCTGTACTGTACTACAGACAACAGATACACATCCCCTGTACTACAGACAACAGATACACATCCCCTGTACTGTACTACAGACAACAGATACACATCCCCTGTACTGTACTACAGACAACAGATACACATCCCCTGTACTACAGACAACAGATACACATCCCCTGTACTATACTACAGACAACAGATACACATCCCCTGTACTGTACTACAGACAACAGATACACATCCCCTGTACTGTCCTACAGACAACAGATTCAGCCTGGGTGTGTATCCTGTGTATTCAGCCTGGGTGTGTATTCTGAGTATTCAGCCTGGGTGTGTATTCTGAGTATTCAGCCTGAGTGTGTATTCTGAGTATTCAGCCTGGGTGTGTATCCTGAGTATGTATCCTGAGTATTCAGTCTGGGTGAGTATTCTGAGTATGTATCCTGAGTATTCAGCCTGGGTGTGTATTCTGAGCATTCAGCCTGGGTGAGTATTCTGAGTATGTATTCTGAGTATTCAGACTGGGTGTGTATTCTGAGTATGTATTCTGAATATTCAGACTGGTTGTGTATTCTGAGTATTCCGCCTGGGTGTGTATTCTGAGTATGTATCCTGAGTATTCAGCCTGGGTGTGTATTCTGAGTATGTATCCTGAGTATTCAGCCTGGGTGTGTATTCTGAATATTCAGACTGGTTGTGTATTCTGAGTATTCAGCCTGGGTGAGTATTCTGAGTATGTATCCTGAGTATTCAGTCTGGGTGAGTATTCTGAGTATGTATCCTGAGTATTCAGCCTGGGTGTGTATTCTGAGTATGTATCCTGAGTATTCAGCCTGGGTGTGTATTCTGAATATTCAGACTGGTTGTGTATTCTGAGTATTCAGCCTGGGTGAGTATTCTGAGTATGTATCCTGAGTAATCAGCCTGGGTGAGTATTCTGAGTATGTATCTTGAGTATTCAG
This sequence comes from Oncorhynchus gorbuscha, assembly GCF_021184085.1. NCBI lineage: Eukaryota > Metazoa > Chordata > Actinopteri > Salmoniformes > Salmonidae > Oncorhynchus > Oncorhynchus gorbuscha. The sequence continues at coordinate 339,190 of NW_025745390.1, read as the reverse complement.
TCTGGGTGTGTATTCTGAGTATGTATTCTGAGTATTCAGCCTGGGTGTGTATTCTGAGTATGTATCCTGAGTATTCAGTCTGGGTGAGTATTCTGAGTATGTATCCTGAGTATTCAGCCTGGGTGTGTATTCTGAGTATGTATCCTGAGTATTCAGCCTGGGTGTGTATCCTGAGTATTCAGCCTGGGTGTGTATCCTGAGTATTCAGCCTGGGTGTGTATCCTGAGTATTCAGCCTGGGTGTGTATCCTGAGTATTCAGCCTGGGTGTGTATCCTGAGTATTCAGCCTGGGTGTGTATCCTGAGTATTCAGCCTGGGTGTGTATCCTGAGTATTCAGCCTGGGTGTGTATCCTGAGTATTCAGTCTGGGTGTGTATCCTGAGTATTCAGTCTGGGTGAGTATTCTGAGTATGTATTCTGAGTATTCAGACTGGGTGTGTATTCTGAGTATGTATCCTGAGTATTCAGCCTGGGTGAGTATTCTGAGTATTCGGCCTGGGTGTGTATTCTGAGTATGTATCCTGAGTATTCAGCCTGGGTGAGTATTCTGAGTATTCGGCCTGGGTGTGTATCCTGAGTATTCAGTCTGGGTGAGTATTCTGAGTATGTATTCTGAGTATTCAGACTGGGTGTGTATTCTGAGTATGTATTCTGAATATTCAGACTGGTTGTGTATCCTGAGCATTCAGCCTGGGTGAGTATTCTGAGTATTCAGCCTGGGTGTGTATCCTGAGTATTCAGTCTGGGTGAGTATTCTGAGTATGTATCCTGAGTATTCAGCCTGGGTGTGTATCCTGAGTATTCAGCCTGGGTGTGTATCCTGAGTATGTATTCAGCCTGGGTGTGTATTCTGAGTATGTATCCTGAGTATTCAGCCTGGGTATGTATCCTGAGTATTCAGCCTGAGTATGTATCCTGAGTATTCAGCCTGGGTGTGTATGCTGAGTATGTATCCTGAGTATTCAGCCTGAGTATGTATTCTGAGTATTCAGCCTGAGTATGTATTCTGAGTATTCAGCCTGGGTGTGTATTCTGAGTATTCAGTCTGGGTGTGTATTCTGAGTATTCAGCCTGGGTGTGTATGCTGTGTGTTTGTTTCCCCAGTCCCCTCTCCAGGAGTCTCTGATAGACTTCACAGACAGCAACATGAACAAGGTGGCAGCTGACATCTCCCTGGGTAAGACAACACGGTTCCCAAATGGAACCCTATTCCCTACATAGTACACTACTTTAGACCAGAGCTCTATAGAACCCTATTCCCTACACAGTACACTACTTTAGACCAGCGCTCCAGAAGTGGACTATGTAGGGAACTGCGTACCATTTGGGACTTAACCAATGGCTTCTAATCAAATATACAGAACTAAAATATCAAACGCAACATGAAACCATTTCAATTATTTTATTGAGTTACAGTTCATATCTGGAAATCGGTCAATTTAAATTAATTAATTAGGCCGTAATCTATGGATTTGACATGACTGGGAATACAGATATGCATCTGTTGGTCACAGACACCTTTAATATAAAGGTAGGGGGGTGTGGAATGTGGTCCCACTCCTCTTCAATGGCTATGTGAAGTTGCTGGAACTTGAATGTGCTGTCGTACATGTCAATCCAGAGCATCCCAAACATGCTCAGTGGGTGACATGTCTGGTGAGTATGCAGGCCATGGAAGAACTGGGACATGGTCAGCTTCCAGAAATGATGTACATTATCATGCTGAAACATGAGGTGATGGCGGCGGATGAATGGCACGACAATGGGGACCTCAGGATCTCGTCACGATATCTCTGTGTATTTAAATTGCCATTGAAAAAATGCAATTGAGTTCGTTGTCCGTAGCTTATGCCTGCCCATACCATGACTACAACTCCACCATGGGGCTCTCTGTTCACAACGTTGACATCAGTAAACACCATACCATAACCCCCCCCCCCCCACCATGGGGCCCTCTGTTCACAACGTTGACATCAGCAAACACCATACCATAACCCCACCATGGGGCACTCTGTTCACAACGTTGACATCAGCAAACACCATACCATAACCCCACCATGGGGCCCTCTGTTCACAACGTTGACATCAGTAAACACCATACCATAACCCCCCCCACCATGGGGCCCTCTGTTCACAACGTTGACATCAGCAAACACCATACCATAACCCCACCATGGGGCCCTCTGTTCACAACGTTGACATCAGTAAACACCATACCATAACCCCCCCACCATGGGGCCCTCTGTTCACAACGTTGACATCAGTAAACACCATACCATAACCCCCCCCACCATGGGGCACTCTGTTCACAACGTTGACATCAGTAAACACCATACCATAACCCCTACCATGGGGCCCTCTGTTCACAACGTTGACATCAGTAAACACCATACCATAACCCCACCGCCACCATGGGGCTCTCTGTTCACAGTGTTGACATCAGTAAACACCATACCATAACCCCCCACCATGGGGCTCTCTGTTCACAACGTTGACATCAGTAAACACCATACCATAACCCCCCACCATGGGGCCCTCTGTTCACAACGTTGACATCAGTAAACACCATACCATAACCCCCCTACCATGGGGCCCTCTGTTCACAACGTTGACATCAGTAAACACCATACCATAACCCCCCACCATGGGGCTCTCTGTTCACAACGTAGACATCAGTAAACACCATACCATAACCCCCACCATGGGGCACTCTGTTCACAACGTTGACATCAGTAAACACCATACCATAACCCCCCACCATGGGGCTCTCTGTTCACAACGTAGACATCAGTAAACACCATACCATAACCCCCCCCCACCATGGGGCACTCTGTTCACAACGTTGACATCAGTAAACACCATACCATAACCCCCCCACCATGGGGCACTCTGTTCACAACGTTGACATCAGTAAACACCATACCATAACCCCCCCACCATGGGGCTCTCTGTTCACAACGTTGACATCAGCAAACCGCTCACCCACACGATGCCCGGTACTGTTGAAACCGGGATTCATCTGTGAAGAGCACACTTCTCCAGCGTACCAGTGGCCATTGAAAGTGAACATTTGCCCACTGAAGTCGGCTCCAACGTCGAACCGCAGTCAGGTGAAGACCCTGGTGAGGGTCAAACTACAGTCAGGTCGTGACCCTGGTGAGGGTCGAACTGCAGTCAGGTCGTGACCCTGGTGAGGGTCGAACTGCAGTCAGGTCGTGACCCTGGTGAGGGCCGAACTGCAGTCAGGTCGTGACCCTGGTGAGGGTCGAACTACAGTCAGGTGGAGACCCTGGTGAGGGTCGAACTACAGTCAGGTCGTGACCCTGGTGAGGGTCGAACTGCAGTCAGGTGGAGACCCTGGTGAGGGTCGAACTGCAGTCAGGTCGTGACCCTGGTGAGGGTAACGAGCACACAGATGACCTTCCCTGAGATGATTTCTGGACGTTTGTGCAGAAATTCTTGGGTTGTGCAAACCTACTGTCCAGTTGGCCGGTCTCAGACGATCCCACAGGTGAAGAAGCCGGATGTGGAGGTCTGGCGTGGTTGTGAGGCCGGTTGGACGTACTGCCAAATGTTTTAAAATGACGTTGCAGGCCGCTTACGGTAGAGAAATTTCTCTGACAACAGCCCTGGTGGACATTCCTGCAGTCAGCATGCCAATTGCACGTTCCCTCAAAACTTGAGACATCTGTGACAAAACTGCGCATTTTAGAGTGGCCTTTTATGGTCCCCCAGCACAAGGTGCACCTGTGTAACAATCATGCTGTTTAATAAGCTTCTTGATATGCCACATCTGTCAGGTGGATGGATTATCTTGACAACGGAGAAATGCTCACTAACAGGGATGTAAACAAATTTGTGTACAAGATTAGAGAGAAATACTCACTAACAGGGATGTAAACAAATTTGTGCAAAACATTTTTGGGAGAAAGAAGCTTTTTGTGCTTATGGAACATTTCTGGGATCTTTTGTTTCTCATGAAACATTGTTGTTCAGTGTAGTTATTTTATTTCTCCTGAAACGTGTCATGTGACTGTCTGCTTGTTGTTCAGTGTAGTTATTTTATTTCTCCTGAAACGTGTCATGTGACTGTCTGCTTGTTGTTCAGTGTAGTTATTTTATTTCTCCTGAAACGTGTCATGTGACTGTCTGCTTGTTGTTCAGTGTAGTTATTTTATTTGTCATGGAACATGTCATGTGACTGTCTGCTTGTTGTTCAGTGTAGTTATTTTATTTCTCCTGAAACGTGTCATGTGACTGTCTGCTTGTTGTTCAGTGTAGTTATTTTATTTCTCCTGAAACGTGTCATGTGACTGTCTGCTTGTTGTTCAGTGTAGTTATTTTATTTGTCATGGAACATGTCATGTGACTGTCTGCTTGTTGTTCAGTGTAGTTATTTTATTTCTCCTGAAACGTGTCATGTGACTGTCTGCTTGTTGTTCAGTGTAGTTATTTTATTTCTCCTGAAACGTGTCATGTGACTGTCTGCTTGTTTCTGCTCTTTAACCCGTAACCTGTCTCACCTTCTTCACTCTGCAGCTGTGATGAAGTTCATGGGAGACTACCCTCTGAAGGGACAGACAGAACAGGACCTGGTGTCAACGATCCTAAAGGTACACACTCACTCACTCACTCACTCACTCACTCACACACACACACACACACACACTCACTCACTCACTCACTCACTCACTCACTCACTCACTCACACTCTCACTCACTCACTCACTCACTCACTCACTCACACACTCACACACTCACACTCACTCACTCACTCACTCACTCACTCACTCACTCACTCACTCACCACCACCACTCACCACCACTCAATCACTCACTCACTCACTCACTCACTCACTCACTCACTCACCACACACTCACTCACTCACTCACTCACTCACACACTCGCTCACTCACACCCCAACATATATCTTCTACTTCTGAAAAATGTGTGTGTGTCTGTGTGTGTGTCTCTAGCTCAGTGGGGAGTATGGTCTGATGAAAGATGAAGTCTACTGTGTCTGTGTGTCTCTAGCTCAGTGGGGAGTATGGTCTGATGAAAGATGAAGTCTACTGCCAGGTGATGAAGCAGGTCACAGGAAACACCAGCTCCAAAACGTAAGAACCCTAACATTGACCTCTAACCTCTAACCTTGACCTCTAAGCTCTAGGGACAGTTGTCAGAGAGGCTGGAGGCTACTCTACATCCTGACTGTTATAGGGTTAGTGTATATCTGACCTCTAACCTCTAGGGACAGTTGTCAGAGAGGCTGGAGGCCACTCTACATCCTGACTGTTATAGGGTTAGTGTATATCTGACCTCTGACCTCTGACCTCTAGGGACAGTTGTCAGAGAGGCTGGAGGCCACTCTACATCCTGACTGTTATAGGGTTAGTGTATATCTGACCTCTGACCTCTAGGGACAGTTGTCAGAGAGGCTGGAGGCTACTCTACATCCTGACTGTTATAGGGTTAGTGTATATCTGACCTCTGACCTCTGACCTCTAGGGACAGTTGTCAGAGAGGCTGGAGGCTACTCTATATCCTGACTGTTATAGGGTTAGTGTATATCTGACCTCTGACCTCTGACCTCTAGGGACAGTTGTCAGAGAGGCTGGAGGCTACTCTACATCCTGACTGCGTTCCATCGCTGTTCTGAGGTCCTGAAGCCCTTCCTGTTCACGTTCCTGCTGGACGCCTGCTCTGGTCCTGGAGTCCACTACCAAGGTACCCTAACTATATCTATAACCCTCCCTACCAGTCAGGATGTCTGTTATACCTGTCTGTCTGTCTGTCTGTCTGCTCTAGTCCTGTAGTCCACTACCAAGGTACCCTAACTATATCTATAACCCTCCCTACCAGTCAGGATGTCTGTCTGTCTGTCTGTCTGCTCTAGTCCTGTAGTCCACTACCAAGGTACCCTAACTATATCTATAACCCTCCCTACCAGTCAGGATGTCTGTTATACCTGTCTGTCTGTCTGCTCTAGTCCTGTAGTCCACTACCAAGGTACCCTAACTATATCTATAACCCTCCCTACCAGTCAGGATGTCTGTTATACCTGTCTGTCTGTCTGCTCTAGTCCTGTAGTCCACTACCAAGGTACCCTAACTATATCTATAACCCTCCCTACCAGTCAGGATGTCTGTTATACCTGTCTGTCTGTCTGCTCTAGTCCTGTAGTCCACTACCAAGGTACCCTAACTATATCTATAACCCTCCCTACCAGTCAGGATGTCTGTTATACCTGTCTGTCTGTCTGCTCTAGTCCTGTAGTCCACTACCAAGGTACCCTAACTATATCTATAACCCTCCCTACCAGTCAGGATGTCTGTTATACCTGTCTGTCTGCTCTAGTCCTGTAGTCCACTACCAAGGTACCCTAACTATATCTATAACCCTCCCTACCAGTCAGGATGTCTGTTATACCTGTCTGTCTGTCTGCTCTAGTCCTGTAGTCCACTACCAAGGTACCCTAACTATATCTATAACCCTCCCTACCAGTCAGGATGTCTGTTATACCTGTCTGTCTGTCTGCTCTAGTCCTGTAGTCCACTACCAAGGTACCCTAACTATATCTATAACCCTCCCTACCAGTCAGGATGTCTGTTATACCTGTCTGTCTGTCTGTCTGTCTGCTCTAGTGATTGGCTGTATAGCCAAGGCGTGTGATTGGCTGTGGTTGTTGATTGACAGGTATAGCCAAGGCGTGTGATTGGCTGTGGTTGTTGATTGACAGGTATAGCCAAGGCGTGTGATTGGCTGTGGTTGTTGATTGACAGGTTTAGCCAAGGCGTTTGATTGGCTGTGGTTGTTGATTGACAGGTATAGCCAAGGCGTGTGATTGGCTGTGGTTGTTGATTGACAGGTATAGCCAAGGCGTGTGATTGGCTGTGGTTGTTGATTGACAGGTATAGCCAAGGCGTGTGATTGGCTGTGGTTGTTGATTGACAGGTATAGCCAAGGCGTGTGATTGGCTGTGGTTGTTGATTGACAGGTATAGCCAAGGCGTGTGATTGGCTGTGGTTGTTGATTGACAGGTATAGCCAAGGCGTGTGATTGGCTGTGGTTGTTGATTGACAGGTATAGCCAAGGCGTGTGAGCAGAACCTGAGGAGGACCTTCCAGTACGGAGGAAGAATCGAACACCCCAACAGCATGGAGCTGAAGGCCATGCTGGTACACACACACACACACACACACACACACACACACACACACACACACACACACACACACACACACACACACACACACACACACACACACACACACACACACACACACACACAGGGCTCAAAGCTATGCTCGTCAGTCTCAGTATCTCCTCAACCAATCACAGGTCTCCTCTCTGATTGCCTAGCTCTTTGATTGGTTATCTGTCTGTGCCCTGTGATTGGTTGTGCAGGCTGGGCGGAGCTCCAAGAGACAGTTGTTCCTCCTACCAGGCGGCATCGAGAGACACCTCAAAATCAAGACCTGCTCAGTGAGTACACACACACACACACACACACACACACACACACACACACACACACACACACACACACACACACACACACACACACACACACACACACACACACACCAACATCAGTGTCGTAGGATAGGCCTATTTTCAAATTGCGCGTGTGTGTGTGTGTGTGTGTGTGTGTGTGTGTGTGTGTGTGTGTGTGTGTGTGTGTGTGTGTGTGTGTGTGCGTGTGTGTGCGTGCGTGTGTGTGTGCGTGCGTGTGTGTGTGTGTGTAGGTGTCTCTGGATGCTATAGAGGAGCTATGTAATGACATGGGACTGCACAGACTGGAGGCCATGGATGAGTACGCTGTATTTGTGGTCACACACCGAGGTGAGCCTCACACACACACACACACACACACACACACACACACACACACACACACACACACACACACACACACACACACACACACACACACACACACACACACACACACACACACACACACACACAGGGTAAAAGCTGAAAGCGGGTCGAGTAACGTGTCTTTCTGCCTGCAGGTCAGAATGTCCGTCCCCTCAATAAGAAGGAATACATCCTGGACATTACTACGGAGGCGGAGCCAGTGGACTGTAACTACAGCCTGTGGTTCAGGAGGGTCATCTGGACACAGCCGCTTAAATTTGACAACGAGCTCTGTGTCACCATGCATTATAACCAGGTATAATAACCAGCTCTGCCTTATGATGCATTATAACCAGGTATAACAACCAGCTCTGCCTTATGATGAATTATAACCAGGTATAACAACACTACGATGCATTATAACCAGGTATAATAACCAGCTCTGCCTTATGATGCATTATAACCAGGTATAACAACCAGCTCTGCCTTATGATGAATTATAACCAGGTATAACAACACTACGATGCATTATAACCAGGTATAATAACCAGCTCTGCCTTATGATGCATTATAACCAGGTATAACAACCAGCTCTGCCTTATGATGAATTATAACCAGGTATAACAACACTACGATGCATTATAACCAGGTATAATAACCAGCTCTGCCTTATGATGCATTATAACCAGGTATAACAACCAGCTCTGCCTTATGATGAATTATAACCAGGTATAACAACACTACGATGCATTATAACCAGGTATAATAACCACCTCTGCCTTATGATGTATTATAACCAGGTATAACAACCAGCTCTGCCTTATGATGAATTATAACCAGGTATAACAACACTACGATGCATTATAACCAGGTATAACAACCAGCTCTGCCTTATGATGAATTATAACCAGGTATAATAACACTACGATGCATTATAACCAGGTATCACAGCACTATGATGCATTATAACCAGGTATAACAACACTACGATGCATTATAACCAGGTATCACACTATGATGTATTACAGGCAGGTATAACGACACTATGATGCATTATAACCAGGTATAATACTATGATGCATTACAACCAGGTATAACAAAACTATGATGCATTATAACCAGGTATAGCAACACTATGATGCATTATAACCAGGTATAGCAACACTATGATGCATTATAACCAGGTATAGCAACACTATGATGCATTATAACCAGGTATAGCAACACTACGATGCATTATAACCAGGTATCACACTATGATGCATTATAACCAGGTATCACACTATGGTGCATTATAACCAGGTATAGCAACACTACGATGCATTATAACCAGGTATAACACTGTGATGTATTACAGGCAGGTATAACAACACTATGATGCATTATAACCAGGTATAGCAACACTACGATGTATTATAACCAGGTATCACACTATGATGTATTACAGGCAGGTATAACGACACTATGATGCATTATAACCAGGTATAACACTATGATGCATTACAACCAGGTATAACAACACTACGATGTATTATAACCAGGTATCACACTATGATGTATTACAGGCAGGTATAACTACACTATGATACATTGTAACCTGGTATAACAGCACTATGATGCATTACAGGCAGGTATAACGACACTATGATACATTGTGACCTGGTATAACAGCACTATGATGCATTACAGGCAGGTATAACAACACTATGATGCATTACAACCAGGCATAACACTATGATGCATTACAACCAGGCATAACAACACTATGAGGCATTATAACCAGGTATAACAACACTATGATGCATTACAACCAGGCATAACAACACTATGAGGCATTATAACCAGGTATAACAACACTATGAGGCATTATGACCAGGTATAACACTATGATGCATTATGACCAGGTATAACACTATGATGCATTATAACCATGTATAACACTATGATGCATGATAACCAGGTATAACAGCACTATGATGCATTATAACCATGTATAACACTATGATGCATGATAACCAGGTATCACAGCACTATGATGCATTATGACCAAGTATAACACTATGATGCATTATAACCATGTATAACACTATGATGCATGATAACCAGGTATCACAGCACTATGATGCATGATTACCAGGTATCACAGCACTATGATGCATTATAACCAGGTATAACACTATGATGTATTATAACCAGGTGTAACAACACTACAGGAAGTCCAGGATGTTCTAGGTGTTACCAGACTACCAGACTATCTGAAGGCCTATGTTCTAGGTGTTACCAGACTATCTAAAGGCCTGTGTTCTATGTTCTAGGTGTTACCAGACTACCAGACTATCTAAAGGCCTGTGTTCTATGTTCTAGGTGTTACCAGACTACCAGACTATCTAAAGGCCTGTGTTCTATGTTCTAGGAGTTACCAGACTACCAGACTATCTAAAGGCCTGTGTTCTATGTTCTAGGTGTTACCAGACTACCAGACTATCTGAAGGCCTGTGTTCTATGTTCTAGGTGTTACCAGACTACCAGACTATCTGAAGGCCTGTGTTCTAGGTGTTACCAGACTATCTGAAGGCCTGTGTTCTATGTTCTAGGTGTTACCAGACTATCTGAAGGCCTTGCTGAGTGTGGTTCCTCAGAGTAAAGCCAGTGAGCAGCAGCTGCAGCAGTTGGCCAAGCTGGCAGCATTACAACACCGTGCTAAAGATACCGTCTTCCTGCCCACCATGTAAGAATACACACGCACACACACATACACACACATACACCCACACTCACACCCACACACACATACACCCACCCACACTCACACACACCCACCCACACTCACAGGCACGCACCTACACCCACCCACCCACACTCACACACACGCACATACACTCACACACACACACACTCACACACACACACTACACACACACACACATACACCCACACTCACACCCACCCACCCACCTCACCCACACTCACACACACATACACCCACACCCACCCACCCACCCACCCACACACACACACCCACCCACACTCACACCCACCCACCCACACGCACACACACCCACCCACACTCACAGACACGCACCCACCCACACTCACAGACACGCACATACACCCACCCACCCACCCACACTCACACCCACCCACACTCACACCCACCCACACTCACACCCACACCCACCCACCCACACTCACAGACACGCACATACACCCACCCACCCACCCACACTCACACCCACCCACCCACCCACACTCACACACACATAAACCCACACTCACACCCACCCACCCACCCACACACACATACACCCACCCACACTCACACCCACCCACCCACACGCACACACACCCACCCACACTCACACACACGAACACACACTCACACACACGCACATACACTCACACACTCACACACACACACATACACCCACCCACACTCACACACACCCACCCACACTCACACACACACACATACACTCACACACACGCACATACACACACACACACGCACATACACTCACACACACGCACATACACTCCCTCACACCCACCCACCCACACTCACTCACACACACACACATACACTCACACACACACGCACATACACTCCCTCACACCCACCCACCCACCCACACTCACAGACACGCACATACACCCACCCACCTACACTCACACACACACACATACACTCCCTCACACCCACCCACACTCACAGACACGCACATACACACACACACCCACACTCACACACACACACATACACTCACAGACACACACATACACTCACACACACGCACATACACCCACACACCCACCCTCACACTCACATTTTTGCGCGTGTAACAATAACTAGATAATACAGATATCTGACATGTGCAAATATAACTATATAATACAGATAACTATATAATACAGATATCTAATGTGTAAATATAACTATATAATACAGATAACTATATAATACAGATATCTAATGTGTAAATATAACTATATAATACAGATAACTATATAATACAGATAACTAACATGTAAATATAACTAGATAATACAGATAACTAGATAATACAGATATCTAACATGTGTAAATATAACTAGATAATACAGATATCTAACATGTGTAAATATAACTAGATAATACAGATACCTAGATAATACAGATAACTAGATAATACAGATATCTAACATGTGTAAAAATAACTAGATAATACAGATAACTAGATAATACAGATATCTAACATGTGTAAATATAACTAGATAATACAGATACCTAGATAATACAGATAACTATATAATACAGATATCTAACATGTAAATATAACTATATAATACAGATAACTATATAATACAGATATCCAACATGTGTAAATATAACTAGATAATACAGATAACTAGATTATACAGATATCTGACATGTGAAAATATAACTAGATAATACAGATAACTATATAATACAGATATCCAACATGTGTAAATATAACTAGATAATACAGATAACTAACATGTGTAAATATAACTAGATAATACAGATACAGTAAATATAACTATATAATACAGATATCTAACATGTGTAAATATAACTAGATAATATAGATAACTAGATTATACAGATATCTGACATGTGCAAATATAACTAGATAATACAGATAACTAAGATGTGCAAATAAAACTAGATAATACAGATAACTAAGATGTGCAAATATAACTAGATAATACAGATAACTAACATGTGTAAATATAACTAGATAATACAGATAACTAACATGTGTAAATATAACTAGATAATACAGATAACTATATAATACAGATAACTATATAATACAGATATCTGACATGTGTAAATATAACTAGATAATACAGATAACTAAGATGTGCAAATACAACTAGATAATACAGATAACTAAACATGTGTAAATATAACTAGATAATACAGATATCTAACATGTGTAAATATAACTAGATAATACAGATAACTAGATAATACAGATATCTGACATGTGTAAATATACTAGATAATACTAGATATACAGATATACATGTGTAAAGATAACTAGATAATACAGATAACTAGATAATACAGATATCTAACATGTGTAAATATAACTAGATAATACAGATAACTATATAATACAGATAACTATATAATACAGATATCTGACATGTGTAAATATAACTAGATAATACAGATAACTGACATGTGTAAATATAACTAGATAATACAGATAACTAGATAATACAGATAACTAACATGTGTAAATATAACTAGATAATACAGATAACTAGATAATACAGATAACTGACATGTGTAAATATAACTAGATAATACAGATAACTGACATAATAAATATAACTAGATAATACAGATAACTGACATGTGTAAATATAACTAGATAATACAGATAACTAGATAATACAGATAACTGACTTGTGTAAATATAACTAGATAATACAGATAACTGACATGTGTAAATATAACTAGATAATACAGATAACTGACATGTGTAAATATAACTAGATAATACAGATAACTAGATAATACAGATAACTGACTTGTGTAAATATAACTAGATAATACAGATAACTAACATGTGTAAATATAACTAGATAATATAGATAACTAACATGTGTAAATATAACTAGATAATACAGATGTCTAACATGTGTAATTACAACTAGATAATACAGATAACTGACTTGTGTAAATATAACTAGATAATATAGATAACTAACATGTGTAAATATAACTAGATAATACAGATATCTAACATGTGTAAATATAACTAGATAATATAGATAACTAACATGTGTAAATATAACTAGATAATACAGATGTCTAACATGTGTAAATATAACTAGATAATACAGATATCTAACATGTGTAAATATAACTAGATAATACAGATATCTAACATGTGTAAATATAACTAGATAATACAGATAACTAACATGTGTAAATATAACTAGATAATACAGATATCTGACATGTGTAAATATAACTAGATAATACAGATAACTAGATAATACAGATAACTAACATGTAAATATAACTAGATAATACAGATACCTAACATGTGTAAATATAACTAGATAATACAGATACCTAACATGTGTAAATATAACTAGATTATACAGATATCTGACATGTGTAAATATAACTAGATAATACAGATAACTATATAATACAGATAACTATATAATACAGATATCTGACATGTGTAAATATAACTAGATAATACAGATAACTAGATAATACAGATAACTGACATGTGTAAATATAACTAGATAATACAGATAACTAATACAGATAACTATATAATACAGATAACTATATAATACAGATATCTGACATGTGTAAATATAACTAGATAATACAGATAACTAGATAATACAGATAACTGACATGTGTAAATATAACTAGATAATACAGATAACTAGATAATACAGATAACTAACATGTGTAAATATAACTAGATAATACAGATAACTAGATAATACAGATAACATGTGTAAATATAACTAGATAATACAGATAACTGACATGTGTAAATATAACTAGATAATACAGATAACTGACATGTGTAAATATAACTAGATAATACAGATAACTAGATAATACAGATAACTGACATGTGTAAATATAACTAGATAATACAGATAAACATGTGTAAATATAACTAGATAATACAGATAACTGACATGTGTAAATATAACTAGATAATACAGATAACTAGATAATACAGATAACTGACTTGTGTAAATATAACTAGATAATACAGATAACTAACATGTGTAAATATAACTAGATAAGATAACATGTGTAAATATAACTAGATAATACAGATAACTAACATGTGTAATATAACTAGATAATACAGATAACTGACATGTGTAAATATAACTAGATAATATAGATAACTAACATGTGTAAATATAACTAGATAATACAGATATCTGACATGTGTAAATATAACTAGATAATACAGATAATAACATGTGTAAATATAACTAGATAATACAGATATCTAACATGTGTAAATATAACTAGATAATACAGATATCTGACATGTGTAAATATAACTAGATAATACAGATAACTAACATGTGTAAATATAACTAGATAATACAGATATCTGACATGTGTAAATATAACTAGATAATACAGATAACTAGATAATACAGATAACTAACATGTAAATATAACTAGATAATACAGATACCTAACATGTGTAAATATAACTAGATAATACAGATACCTAACATGTGTAAATATAACTAGATTATACAGATATCTGACATGTGTAAATATAACTAGATAATACAGATAACTATATAATACAGATAACTATATAATACAGATATCTGACATGTGTAAATATAACTAGATAATACAGATAACTAGATAATACAGATAACTGACATGTGTAAATATAACTAGATAATACAGATAACTATATAATACAGATAACTATATAATACAGATAACTATATAATACAGATATCTGACATGTGTAAATATAACTAGATAATACAGATAACTAGATAATACAGATAACTGACATGTGTAAATATAACTAGATAATACAGATAACTAGATAATACAGATAACTAACATGTGTAAATATAACTAGATAATACAGATAACTAGATAATACAGATAACTGACATGTGTAAATATAACTAGATAATACAGATAACTGACATGTGTAAATATAACTAGATAATACAGATAACTGACATGTGTAAATATAACTAGATAATACAGATAACTAGATAATACAGATAACTGACTTGTGTAAATATAACTAGATAATACAGATAACTGACATGTGCAAATATAACTAGATAATACAGATAACTGACATGTGTAAATATAACTAGATAATACAGATAACTAGATCATACAGATAACTGACTTGTGTAAATATAACTAGATAATACAGATACATTTGATAACTAGATAATATAGATAACTAACATGTGTAAATATAACTAGATAATACAGATGTCTAACATGTGTAATTACAACTAGATAATACAGATAACTGACTTGTGTAAATATAACTAGATAATATAGATAACTAACATGTGTAAATATAACTAGATAATACAGATATCTAACATGTGTAAATATAACTAGATAATATAGATAACTAACATGTGTAAATATAACTAGATAATACAGATGTCTAACATGTGTAAATATAACTAGATAATACAGATATCTAACATGTGTAAATATAACTAGATAATACAGATATCTAACATGTGTAAATATAACTAGATAATACAGATAACTAACATGTGTAAATATAACTAGATAATACAGATATCTGACATGTGTAAATATAACTAGATAATACAGATAACTAGATAATACAGATAACTAACATGTAAATATAACTAGATAATACAGATACCTAACATGTGTAAATATAACTAGATAATACAGATACCTAACATGTGTAAATATAACTAGATTATACAGATATCTGACATGTGTAAATATAACTAGATAATACAGATAACTATATAATACAGATAACTATATAATACAGTTATCTGACATGTGTAAATATAACTAGATAATACAGATAACTAAGATGTGCAAATACAACTAGATAATACAGATAACTAAACATGTGTAAATATAACTAGATAATACAGATATCTAACATGTGTAAATATAACTAGATAATACAGATAACTAGATAATACAGATATCTGACATGTGTAAATATAACTAGATAATACTGATAACTAGATAATACAGATATCTGACATGTGTAAATATAACTAGATAATACAGATAACTAGATAATACAGATATCTAACATGTGTAAATATAACTAGATAATACAGATAACTATATAATACAGATAACTATATAATACAGATATATGACATGTGTAAATATAACTAGATAATACAGATAACTGACATGTGTAAATATAACTAGATAATACAGATAACTGACATGTGTAAATATAACTAGATAATACAGATAACTGACATGTGTTAATATAACTAGATAATACAGATAACTAGATAATACAGATAACTGACTTGTGTAAATATAACTAGATAATACAGATAACTAACATGTGTAAATATAACTAGATAATATAGATAACTAACATGTGTAAATATAACTAGATAATACAGATGTCTAACATGTGTAATTACAACTAGATAATACAGATAACTGACATGTGTAAATATAACTAGATAATACAGATAACTGACATGTGTAAATATAACTAGATAATACAGATAACTGACATGTGTAAATATAACTAGATAATACAGATAACTAGATAATACAGATAACTGACTTGTGTAAATATAACTAGATAATACAGATAACTAACATGTGTAAATATAACTAGATAATATAGATAACTAACATGTGTAAATATAACTAGATAATACAGATGTCTAACATGTGTAATTACAACTAGATAATACAGATAACTGACTTGTGTAAATATAACTAGATAATAT
>NW_025745390.1:301831-314331 GCF_021184085.1 Oncorhynchus gorbuscha | reverse complement strand
TGTCAGTCAGCTACTCAGTCAGTCAGTCAGTCAGTCAACCAGCTACTCAGTCAGTCAACCAGCTACTCAGTCAGTCAGTCAGTTAGTCTGTCAGTCAACCAGCTACTCAGTCAGTCAGTCAGTCAGTCAGTCAACCAGCTACTCAGTCAGTCAGTCAGTCAGTCAGTCAACCAGCTACTCAGTCAGTCAGTCTGTCAGTCCGGGAGAAGAGACGTTAGAAGGTGGTAGATGGTGGTAGTTAGTAGTAGATGGTGGTAGTTAGTGGTAGAAGGTGGTAGATGGTGGTAGTTAGTAGTAGATGGTGGTAGTTAGTGGTAGAAGGTGGTAGATGGTGGTAGTTAGTAGTAGATGGTGGTAGTTAGTGGTAGATGGTGGTAGTTAGTAGTAGATGGTGGTAGTTAGTGGTAGATGGTGGTAGTTAGTAGTAGATGGTGGTAGTTAGTGGTAGATGGTGGTAGTTGGTGGTAGATGGTGGTAGTTGGTGGTAGTTGGTGGTAGATGGTGGTAGATGGTGATAGATGGTGGTAATTAGTGGTAGATGGTAGTAATTAGTGGTAGATGGTGGTAGATAGTGGTAGTTAGTGGTAGGTGGGGGTAATTAGTGGTAGATGGTGGTAGTTAGTGGTAGATGTTGGTAGTTAGTGGTAGATAGTGGTAGAATGTGGTAGATGGTGGTAATTAGTGGTAGATGGTGGTAGTTAGTGGTAGATGGTGGTAGATGGTGGTAGATGGTGGTAGATGGGGTAGTTAGTAGTAGATGGTGTTAGAGGGTGGTAGATGGTGTTAGATAGTGGTAGATGGTGTTAGATAGTGGTAGATAGTGGTAGTTAGTGGTAGAAGGTGGTAGATGGTGATAGTTAGTGGTAGATGGTGATAGAAGGTGGTAGATGGTGATAGTTAGTGGTAGATGGTGATAGTTAGTGGTAGTTGGTGGTAGATGGTGGTAGATGGGGTAGTTAGTAGTAGATGGTGGTAGATGGTGGTAGTTAGTGGTAAATGGTGGTAGATGGGGTAGTTAGTGGTAGATAGTGGTAGATGGTGTTAGATAGTGGTAGATGGCTTTAGAAGGTGGTAGATGGTGATAGTTAGGGGTAGATAGTGGTAGATGGTGGTAGATAGTGGTAGATTGTGGTAGATGGTGGTAGTTAGTGGTAGATGGTGATAGTTAGTGGTAGATAGTGGTAGATAGTGGTAGATGGTGATAGTTAGTGGTAGATAGTGGTAGATAGTGGTAGATAGTGGTAGAAGGTGGTAGATGGTGGTAGATAGTGGTAGATGGTGGTAGATAGTGGTAGATGGTGGTAGTTAGTGGTAGATGGTGGTAGTTAGTGGTAGATGGTGGTAGTTAGTGGTAGTTAGTGGTAGATGGTGGTAGATAGTGGTAGATGGTGTTAGATAGTGGTAGATAGTGGTAGATTGTGGTAGATGGTGGTAGTTAGTGGTAGATGGTGGTAGATGGTGATAGTTAGTGGTAGATGGCGTTAGATAGTGGTAGATAGTGGTAGATTGTGGTAGATGGTGGTAGTTAGTGGTAGATGGTGGTAGTTAGTGGTAGTTAGTGGTAGATGGTGGTAGTTAGTGGTAGTTAGTGGTAGATGGTGGTAGTTAGTGGTAGATAGTGGTAGATGGTGATAGTTAGTGGTAGTTGGTAATAGTTAGTGGTAGTTGGTAATAGTTAGTGGTAGATGGTGATAGTTAGTGGTAGATGGTGGTAGTTAGTGGTAGATGGTGGTAGTTAGTGGTAGATGGTGGTAGTTAGTGGTAGATGGTGGTAGTTAGTAGTAGATGGTGGTAGTTAGTGGTAGTTAGTGCTAGTTAGTGGTAGATGGTAATAGTTAGTGGTAGATGGTGATAGATGGTGGTAGTTAGTGATAGTTGGTGGTAGATGGTGGTATGAAGGTGATGAAGTGTAGGGAAGGGAGGTTCGTGAAGAAGAGACGGGAAGGGAGGTTCTGACACATCTCCTTTACTGAGGTGATGAAGAGACAGGAAGGGAGGTTCTGACACACCTCCTTTACTGAGGTGATGAAGAGACAGGAAGGGAGGTTCTGACACACTGAGTCCTCCTTTACTGAGGTGATGAAGAGACAGGAAGGGAGGTTCTGACACACTGAGTCCTCCTTTACTGAGGTGATGAAGAGATGGGAAGGGAGGTTCTGACACACTGAGTCCTCCTTTACTGAGGTGATGAAGAGACGGGATGAAAGAGAGTCCGGCGAGGATTTGTCTTTAATAAAGAAATGTTTTGATTGTTTTGTCCAAGTTAATCTTCTCATGTTGTGTTCTATTATCTGTGGTTGAAATGAAGAATGTAAACTAAATCTAATTAAATCCTATTCATAATGAATAATCAGTGGCTGTGTTGCTTTTCATTTTCTTTCTTATTTATTTTATCTTGTACGAATTTATTTTGTATTTATTAGACGATACAAAACATACACATACAAACGGCAACTACATCACCCTGCCCAGACCCACCTGCTCACACATCACCCTACCCAGACCCACCTGCTCACACATCAGCCTACCCAGACCCACCTGCTCACACATCACCCTACCCAGACCCACCTACTCACACATCACCCTACCCAGACCCACCTGCTCACACATCACCCTACCCAGACCCACCTGCTCATACATCACCCTACCCAGACCCACCTGCTCACACCCCCATCTACAACACCCTACCCAGACCCACCTGCTCACATCACCCTGCCCAGACCCACCTGCTCACACATCACCCTACCCAGACCCACCTGCTCACACATCACCCTACCCAGACCCACCTGCTCACACATCACCCTACCCAAACCCACCTACTCACACATCACCCTACCCAGACCCACCTGCTCACACATCACCCTACCCAGACCCACCTGCTCACACATCACCCTACCCAGACCCACCTGCTCACACCCCCAACTACATCACCCTGCCCAGACCCACCTGCTCACACATCACCCTACCCAGACCCACCTGCTCACACATCACCCTGCCCAGACCCACCTGCTCACACATCACCCTACCCAGACCCACCTGCTCACACCCCCATCTACAACACCCTACCCAGACCCACCTGCTCACACATCACCCTACCCAGACCCACCTGCCCTCACCTACCCAGACCCACCTGCTCACACATCACCCTACCCAGACCCACCTGCTCACACATCACCCTACCCAGACCCACACATCACCCTACCCAGACCCACCTGCTCACACATCACCCTACCCAGACCCACCCAGACCCACCTGCTCACACATCACCCTACCCAGACCCACCTGCTCACACATCACCCTACCCAGACCCACCTGCTCACACATCACCCTACCCAGACCCACCTGCTCACACCTGCTCACACATCACCACCCAGACCCACCGCAGACCCTACTAACCTACGCAGGTTAGGTTAGGTCAGGCCAGGTCAGGTCAGGCCAAGTTAGGTTAGGTCAGGTCAGGTTAGGCCAGGCCAGCCCAGGCCAGGTTAGGTCAGGCCAGGCCAGGTTAGGCTAGGTCAGGCCAGGTTAGGTCAGGTTAGGTCAGGCCAGGTTAGGTCAGGTCAGGCCAGGTCAGGTTAGGTCAGGCCAGGTTAGGTCAGGTGAGGTTCGGTCAGGTTAGGTCAGGTTAGGTCAGGCCAGGTTAGGTCAGGTGAGGTTCGGTCAGGTTAGGTCAGGTCAGGTTAGGTCAGGTCAGGTCAGGTCAGGTTAGGTCATGCCGGGTTAGGTCAGGCCGGGGTTAGGTCAGGTCAGATTAGGCCAGGCCAGGCCAGGTCTCATCCTGTCTGTTTGACTCCAAGTACCTTGGGGAGGGCCCTGACCTTAAAGATCACATCCTGTCTGTTTGACTCCAAGTACCTTGGGGAGGGCCCTAACCTTAAAGATCACATCCTGTCTGTTTGACTCCAAGTCCCTTGGGGAGGGCCCTGACCTTAAAGATCACATCCTGTCTGTTTGACTCCAAGTCCCTTGGGGAGGGCCCTGACCTTAAAGATCTCATCCTGTCTGTTTGACTCCAAGTACCTTGGGGAGGGCCCTGACCTTAAAGATCACATCCTGTCTGTTTGACTCCAAGTCCCTTGGGAGGGCCCTGACCTTAAAGATCACATCCTGTCTGTTTGACTCCAAGTACCTTGGGGAGGGCCTTGACCTTAAAGATCACATCCTGTCTGTTTGACTCCAAGTACCTTGGGAGGGCCCTGACCTTAAAGATCACATCCTGTCTGTTTGACTCCAAGTACCTTGGGGAGGAACCTGACCTTAAAGATCTCCTCCAGGCCTGTCTGTTTGACTCCAAGTACCTTGGGGAGGAACCAGAACTTAAAGATCTCCTCCAGGCCTGTCTGTTTGACTCCTAGTACCTTGGGGAGGGCCCTGACCTTAAAGATCTCCTCCAGGCCTGTCTGTTTGACTCCAAGTACCTTGGGAGGAACCTGACCTTAAAGATCTCCTCCAGGCCTGTCTGTTCGACTCAAGTACCTTGGGGAGGGCCCTGACCTTAAAGATCTCCTCCAGGCCTGTCTGTTTGACTCCAAGTACCTTGGGGAGGGCCCTGACCTTAAAGATCTCCTCCAGGCCTGTCTGTTTGACTCCAAGTACCTTGCTTGCTGTGGTAATAAGAAGGAGCAGCTGTTTGACCCAATGGGGAATTATCTTGGTTTGAGCAGCTGTTTGACCCAATGGGGAATTATCTTGGTTTGAGCAGCTGTTTGACCCAATGGGGGAATTATCTTGGTTTGAGCAGCTGTTTGACCCAATGGGGGAATTATCTTGGTTTGAGCAGCTGTTTGACCCAATGGGGGAATTATCTTGGTTTGAGCAGCTGTTTGACCCAATGGGGGAATTATCTTGGTTTGAGCAGCTGTTTGACCCAATGGGGGAATTATCTTGGTTTGAGCAACTGTTTGACCCAATGGGGGAATTATCTTGGTTTGAGCAGCTGTTTGACCCAATGGAGTCAAATATACAGGGGGTACCGATACAGAGTCAATGTGGAGACTATATACAGGGGTACCAGTACAGAGTCAATGTGGAGGCTATATACAGGGGGTACCGGTACAGAGTCAATGTGGAGGCTATATACAGGGAGTACCGGTACAGAGTCAATGTGGAGGCTATATACAGGGTATTACAGTACAGAGTCAATGTGGAGGCTATATACAGGGGGTACCGGTACAGAGTCAATGTGGAGGCTATATACAGGGGGTACCAGTACAGAGTCAATGTGGAGGCTATATACAGGGGGTACCGGTACAGAGTCAATGTGGAGGCTATATACAGGGGTACCAGTACAGAGTCAATGTGGAGGCTATATACAGGGGGTACCGGTACAGAGTCAATGTGGAGGCTATATACAGGGGGTACCGATACAGAGTCAATGTGGAGACTATATACAGGATATTACGGTACAGAGTCAATGTGGAGGCTATATACAGGATATTACGGTACAGAGTCAATGTGGAGGCTATATACAGGATATTACGGTACAGAGTCAATGTGGAGGCTATATACAGGGGGTCCCAGTACAGAGTCAATGTGGAGGCTATATACAGGGGGTACCAGTACAGAGTCAATGTGGAGGCTATATACAGGGGGTACCAGTTCAGAGTCAATGTGGAGGCTATATACAGGGTATTACGGTACAGAGTCAATGTGGAGGCTATATACAGGGTATTACGGTACAGAGTCAATGTGGAGGCTATATACAGGGGGTACCGGTACAGAGTCAATGTGGAGGCTATATACAGGGGGTACCAGTACAGAGTCAATGTGGAGGCTATATACAGGGGGTGCCAGTACAGAGTCAATGTGGAGGCTATATACAGGGGGTACCGGTACAGAGTCAATGTGGAGGCTATATACAGGGGGTACCAGTACAGAGTCAATGTGGAGGCTATATACAGGGTGTTACGGTACAGAGTCAATGTGGAGGCTATATACAGGGGTACCAGTACAGAGTCAATGTGGAGGCTATATACAGGGGTTACCGGTACAGAGTCAATGTGGAGGCTATATACAGGGTGTTACGGTACAGAGTCAATGTGGAGGCTATATACAGGGGGTACCGGTACAGAGTCAATGTGGAGGCTATATACAGGGGGTACCGATACAGAGTCAATGTGGAGGCTATATACAGGGGGTACTGGTACAGAGTCAATGTGGAGGCTATATACAGGGGGGTACTGGTACAGAGTCAATGTGGAGGCTATATACAGGGGGTACCGATACAGAGTCAATGTGGAGGCTATATACAGGGGGTACCAGTACAGAGTCAATGTGGAGGCTATATACAGGGGGTACCAGTACAGAGTCAATGTGGAGGCTAAGTAAGTAAGTAAGCATTCCACTGTGAGGTCTACTACACCTGTTGTATTCAGCATTTCACTGTGAGGTCTACTACACCTGTTGTATTCAGCATTTCACTGTAAGGTCTACTACACCTGTTGTATTCAGCATTTCACTGTAAGGTCTACTACACCTGTTGTATTCAGCATTTCACTGTGAGGTCTACTACACCTGTTGTATTCAGCATTTCACTGTGAGGTCTACTACACCTGTTGTATTCAGCATTTCACTGTAAGGTCTACTACACCTGGTGTATTCAGCATTTCACTGTAAGGTCTACTACACCTGTTGTATACAGCATTTCACTGTGAGGTCTACTACACCTGTTGTATTCAGCATTTCACTGTAAGGTCTACTACACCTGTTGTATTCAGCATTTCACTGTGAGGTCTACTACACCTGTTGTATTCAGCATTTCACTGTAAGGTCTACTACACCTGGTGTATTCAGCATTTCACTGTAAGGTCTACTACACCTGTTGTATTCAGCATTTCACTGTGAGGTCTACTACACCTGTTGTATTCAGCATTTCACTGTAAGGTCTACTACACCTGTTGTATTCAGCATTTCACTGTAAGGTCTACTACACCTGTTGTATTCAGCATTTCACTGTGAGGTCTACTACACCTGTTGTATTCAGCATTTCACTGTGAGGTCTACTACACCTGTTGTATTCAGCATTTCACCGTGAGGTCTACTACACCTGTTGTATTCAGCATTTCACTGTAAGGTCTACTACACCTGTTGTATTCAGCATTTCACTGTAAGGTCTACTACACCTGTTGTATTCAGCATTTCACTGTGAGGTCTACTACACCTGTTGTATTCAGCATTTCACCGTGAGGTCTACTACACCTGTTGTATTCAGCATTTCACTGTAAGGTCTACTACACCTGTTGTATTCAGCATTTCACTGTAAGGTCTACTACACCTGTTGTATTCAGCATTTCACCGTGAGGTCTACTACACCTGTTGTATTCAGCATTTCACTGTAAGGTCTACTACACCTGTTGTATTCAGCATTTCACTGTAAGGTCTACTACACCTGTTGTATTCAGCATTTCACTGTGAGGTCTACTACACCTGTTGTATTCAGCATTTCACTGTAAGGTCTACTACACCTGTTGTATTCAGCATTTCACTGTAAGGTCTACTACACCTGTTGTATTCAGCATTTCACTGTAAGGTCTACTACACCTGTTGTATTCAGCATTTCACTGTGAGGTCTACTACACCTGTTGTATTCAGCATTTCACTGTAAGGTCTACTACACCTGTTGTATTCAGCATTTCACTGTAAGGTCTACTACACCTGTTGTATTCAGCAATTCACTGTAAGGTCTACTACACCTGTTGTATTCAGCATTTCACTGTGAGGTCTACTACACCTGTTGTATTCAGCATTTCACTGTGAGGTCTACTACACCTGTTGTATTCAGCATTTCACTGTAAGGTCTACTACACCTGTTGTATTCAGCATTTCACTGTGAGGTCTACTACACCTGTTGTACTCAGCATTTCACTGTAAGGTCTACTACACCTGTTGTATTCGGTGCATGTGACAAATATAATTTGATTTGAGCAGTTTGTGGTCACCGTTATCGTCCAATTAATGTATTGCTTAGTGTTGTATAGTGGCTTTGCAGGCATGCATAAAAAAAATGGTTTGCCCCACCAAGACGTCCATGCTAAAATCGCCACTGGGGTTTATGAATTTGTGGTAACTACTGAAGACCAGGCACAACTCAGATTTAACGGGGGTTTATGAATTTGTGGTAACTACTGAAGACCAGGCACAACTCAGATTTAACGGGGGTTTATGAATTTGTGGTAACTACTGAAGACCAGGCACAACTCAGATTTAACGGGGGTTTATGAATTTGTGAGGTGGTAACTGTCGTAACTACTGAAGACCAGGAACACCTCGGATTCAACATTTTTTTTCTCTCAGAGTTGCCGGGATTGCACATGTCCTACTTATGTCAGTACACAAAATAAAAATAAATCATTACGAAACTTTTTATTCGATCAAATAAAACACACGTACCAAATAAGACATTAACCAAATGAAACACTCATTGACCTCCATACAACAACAACAACAGAAAAAACGCCACCTGCTGGGAGAAGAAAGATTTAAGGGACCGGTTTTATCCCTCTCGCTTCGCCTCTTCTTCTTCTCTGTTGTGGTCCGGCAGCGGCAGTAGGAATGCTATTCTGCCAGCAGCACGAACGGTGACGACACTCTGTATGGTAATGAGGTAAACCTTCAAAATAAAAGACCGTCTTACAACATTGGTATTATTATTATTAGGGAAAGGGAATACTGAGCAGTGGTGGGGACAGTATCCCATAGACATACTTGAGTAGAAGTAAAGATACCTTCAGAGAAAATGACTCAAGTAAAAGTCATCCAGTAAATTACTACTAAGGTAAAAGTGTTTGGTTTTAAAAATGCACTTAAGTATCAGGCTCCCAGTGGCGCAGTGGTCTTAAGGTGTCACTACAGACCCGGTTCAATCCCAGGCTGTGTTTGGGAGTCCCGTAGGGCAGGAACACAATTGGCACAGCGTCATCTGGGTTTGGCAGTCATTGTAGATAAGAATTAGATCTTTTTACCTTTATTTAACTCGGCAAATAGAACAAATTCTTATTTACAATGACGGCCTACCGGGGAACAGTGTGTTAACCGCCTTGTTAAAGGATCAGAACGACAGATTTTTACCTTGTCAGCTCAGGGATTTGAACCAGCAACCTTTCAGTTACAATGTAACCACATTATATTATTATAACCCTCATAGCTGATAAAATATAGTGATTTGAATCAATGTAACCACATTTAACCTCATTACATTTACATTACATTTAAGTCATTTAGCAGACGCTCTTGTCCAGAGCGACTTACAAATTGGTGCATTCACCTTATGACATCCAGTGGAACAGTCACTTTACAATAGTGCATCTAAATCTTAAAGGGGGGGGGTGAGAGGAATACTTATCCTATCCTAGGTATTCCTTAAAGAGGTGGGGTTTCAGGTGTCTCCGGAAGGTGGTGATTGACTCCGCTGTCCTGGCGTCGTGAGGGAGTTTGTTCCACCATTGGGGGCCAGAGCAGCGAACAGTTTTGACTGGGCTGAGGCGGGAGCTGTACTTCCTCAGTGGTAGGGAGGCGAGCAGGCCAGAGGTGGATGAACGCAGTGCCCTTGTTTGGGTGTAGGGCCTGATCAGAGCCTGGAGGTACTGAGGTGCCGTTCCCTCACAGCTCCGTAGGCAAGCACCATGGTCTTGTAGCGGATGCGAGCTTCAACTGGAAGCCAGTGGAGAGAACGGAGGAGCGGGGTGACGTGAGAGAACTTGGGAAGGTTGAACACCAGACGGGCTGCGGCGTTCTGGATGAGTTGAAGGGGTTTAATGGCACAGGCAGGGAGCCCAGCCAACAGCGAGTTGCAGTAATCCAGACGGGAGATGACAAGTGCCTGGATTAGGACCTGCGCTGCTTCCTGTGTGAGGCAGGGTCGTACTCTGCGGATGTTGTAGAGCATGAACCTACAGGAACGGGTCACCGCCTTGATGTTGGTTGAGAACGACAGGGTGTTGTCCAGGATCACACCAAGGTTCTTAGCGCTCTGGGAGGAGGACACAATGGAGTTGTCAACCGTGATGGCGAGATCATGGAACGGGCAGTCCTTCCCCAGGAGGAAGAGCAGCTCCGTCTTGCCGAGGTTCAGCTTGAGGTGGTGATCCGTCATCCACACTGATATGTCTGCCAGACATGCAGAGATGCGATTCGCCACCTGGTCATCAGAAGGGGGAAAGGAGAAGATTAGTTGTGTGTCGTCTGCATAGCAATGATAGGAGAGACCATGTGAGGTTATGACAGAGCCAAGTGACTTGGTGTATAGCGAGAATAGGAGAGGGCCTAGAACAGAGCCCTGGGGGACACCAGTGGTGAGGGCGCGTGGTGAGGAGACAGATTCTCGCCACGCCACCTGGTAGGAGCGACCTGTCAGGTAGGACGCAATCCAAGCGTGGGCGCGCCGGAGATGCCCAACTCGGAGAGGGTGGAGAGGAGGATCTGATGGTTCACAGTATCGAAGGCAGCCGATAGGTCTAGAAGGATGAGCAGAGGAGAGAGAGTTAGCTTTAGCGGTGCGGAGCGCCTCCGTGATACAGAGGAGAGCAGTCTCAGTTGAATGACTAGTCTTGAAACCTGACTGATTTGGATCAAGAAGGTCATTCAGAGAGATAGCGGGAGAGCTGACCAAGGACGGCACGTTCAAGAGTTTTGGAGAGAAAAGAAAAGAAGGGATACTGGTCTGTAATTGTTTGACATCGGAGGGATCGAGTGTAGGTTTTTTCAGAAGGGTGCAACTCTCGCTCTCTTGAAGACGGAAGGGACGTAGCCAGCGGTCAAGGATGAGTTGATGAGCGAGGTGAGGTAAAGGAGAAGGTCTCCGGAAATGGTCTGGAGAAGAGGGGAGGGGATAGGGTCAATCGGGCAGGTTGTTGGGCGGCCGTCGTCACAAGACGCGAGATTTCATCTGGAGAGAGAGGGAGAAAGAGGTCAGAGCACAGGGTAGGGCAGTGTGAGCAGAACCAGCGGTGTCGTTTGACTTAGCAAACGAGGATCGGATGTCGTCGACCTTTTCAAAATGGTTGACGAAGTCGTCTGCAGAGAGGGAGGAGGAGGGGGGGATTCAGGAGGGAGGAGAAGGTGGCAAAGAGCTTCCTAGGGTTAGAGGCAGATGCTTGGAATTTAGCGTGGTAGAAAGTGGCTTTAGCAGCAGAGACAGAGGAGGAAAATGTAGAGAGGAGGGAGTGAAAGGATGCCAGGTCCGCAGGAGGCGAGTTTTCCTCCATTTCCGCTTGGCTGCCCGGAGCCCTGTTCTGTGAGCTCGCAATGAGTCATCGAGCCACGGAGCGGGGGGGGAGGACCGAGCCGGCCTGGAGGATAGGGGACATAGAGAGTCAAATGATGCAGAGAGGGTGGAGAGGAGGGTTGAGGAGGCAGAATCAGGAGATAGGTTGGAGAAGGTTTGAGCGGAGGAAGAGATGATAGGATGGAAGAGGAGAGAGTAGCGGGGGAGAGAGACCGAAGGTTGGGACGTAGCGATACCATCCGAGTAGGGGCAGTGTGGGAGGTGTTGGATGAGAGCGAGAGGGAAAAGGATACAAGGTAGTGGTCGGAGACTTGGAGGAGTTGCAATGAGGTTAGTGGAAGAACAGCATCTAGTAAAGATGAGGTCGAGCGTATTGCCTGCCTTGTGAGTAGGGGGAAGGTGAGAGGGTGAGGTCAAGGAGAGGAGTGGAAAGAAGGAGGCAGAGAGGAATGAGTCAAAGGTAGACGTGGGGAGGTTAAAGTCGCCCAGAACTGTGAGAGGTGAGCCGTCCTCAGGAAAGGAGCTTATCAAGGCATCAAGCTCATTGATGAACTCTCCGAGGAACCTGGAGGGCGATAAATGATAAGGATGTTAAGCTTGAAAGGGCTGGTAACTGTGACAGCATGGAATTCAAAGGAGACGATAGACAGATGGGTAAGGGGAGAAAGAGAAATGACCACTTGGGAGAGATGAGGATCCCGGTGCCACCACCCCGCTGACCAGAAGCTCTCGGGGTGTGCGAGAACACGTGGGCGGACGAAGAGAGAGCAGTAGGAGTAGCAGTGTTGTCTGTGGTGATCCATGTTTCCGTCAGTGCCAAGAAGTCGAGGACTGGAGGGAGGCATAGGCTGAGATGAACTCTGCCTTGTTGACCGCAGATTGGCAGTTCCAGAGGCTACCGGAGACCTGGAACTCCACGTGGGTCGTGCGCGCTGGGACCACCAGATTAGGGTGGCCGCGGCCACGCGGTGTGGAGCGTTTGTATGGTCTGTGCAGAGAGGGAGAGAACAGGGATAAACAGACACATAGTTGACAGGCTACAGAAGAGGCTACGCTAATGCAAAGGAGATTGGAATGACAAGTGGACTACACGTCTCGAATGTTCAGAAAGTTAAGCTACGTAGCAAGAATCTTATTGACTAAAATGATTAAAATGATACAGTACTGCTGAAGTAGGCCAGCTGGCAGTGGGTGCGTTGTTGACACTACACTAATCAAGTCATAGCTGATAAAATATATAGTGATTTGAATCAATGTGTCTCCCACATTTAGTCTCTGC
>NW_025745390.1:282500-301331 GCF_021184085.1 Oncorhynchus gorbuscha | reverse complement strand
CACAGTGATATATAGACCTAAAGGCAGAGACTAAATGTGGGAGACACATTGATTCAAATCACTATATATTTTATCAGCTATGACTTGATTAGTGTAGTGTCAACAACGCACCCACTGCCAGCTAGCCTACTTCAGCAGTACTGTATCATTTTAATCATTTTAGTCAATAAGATTCTTGCTACGTAGCTTAACTTTCTGAACATTCGAGACGTGTAGTCCACTTGTCATTCCAATCTCCTTTGCATTAGCGTAGCCTCTTCTGTAGCCTGTCAACTATGTGTCTGTTTATCCCTGTTCTCTCCTCTCTGCACAGACCATACAAACGCTCCACACCGCGTGGCCGCGGCTACTCTAATCTGGTGGTCCCAGCGCGCACGACCCACGTGGAGTTCCAGGTCTCCGGTAGCCTCTGGAACTGCCAATCTGCGGTCAACAAGGCAGAGTTCATCTCAGCCTATGCCTCCCTCCAGTCCCTCGACTTCTTGGCACTGACGGAAACATGGATCACCACAGACAACACTGCTACTCCTACTGCTCTCTCTTCGTCCGCCCACGTGTTCTCGCACACCCCGAGAGCTTCTGGTCAGCGGGGTGGTGGCACCGGGATCCTCATCTCTCCCAAGTGGTCATTCTCTCTTTCTCCCCTTACCCATCTGTCTATCGTCTCCTTTGAATTCCATGCTGTCACAGTTACCAGCCCTTTCAAGCTTAACATCCTTATCATTTATCGCCCTCCAGGTTCCCTCGGAGAGTTCATCAATGAGCTTGATGCCTTGATAAGCTCCTTTCCTGAGGACGGCTCACCTCTCACAGTTCTGGGCGACTTTAACCTCCCCACGTCTACCTTTGACTCATTCCTCTCTGCCTCCTTCTTTCCACTCCTCTCCTCTTTTGACCTCACCCTCTCACCTTCCCCCTACTCACAAGGCAGGCAATACGCTCGACCTCATCTTTACTAGATGCTGTTCTTCCACTAACCTCATTGCAACTCCCCTCCAAGTCTCCGACCACTACCTTGTATCCTTTTCCCTCTCGCTCTCATCCAACACCTCCCACACTGCCCCTACTCGGATGGTATCGCGCCGTCCCAACCTTCGCTCTCTCTCCCCCGCTACTCTCTCCTCTTCCATCCTATCATCTCTTCCCTCCGCTCAAACCTTCTCCAACCTATCTCCTGATTCTGCCTCCTCAACCCTCCTCTCCACCCTCTCTGCATCATTTGACTCTCTATGTCCCCTATCCTCCAGGCCGGCTCGGTCCTCCCCTCCCGCTCCGTGGCTCGATGACTCATTGCGAGCTCACAGAACAGGGCTCCGGGCAGCCGAGCGGAAATGGAGGAAAACTCGCCTCCCTGCGGACCTGGCATCCTTTCACTCCCTCCTCTCTACATTTTCCTCCTCTGTCTCTGCTGCTAAAGCCACTTTCTACCACGCTAAATTCCAAGCATCTGCCTCTAACCCTAGGAAGCTCTTTGCCACCTTCTCCTCCCTCCTGAATCCTCCTCCCCCCCCTCCTCCCTCTCTGCAGACGACTTCGTCAACCATTTTGAAAAGGTCGACGACATCCGATCCTCGTTTGCTAAGTCAAACGACACCGCTGGTTCTGCTCACACTGCCCTACCCTGTGCTCTGACCTCTTTCTCCCCTCTCTCTCCAGATGAAATCTCGCGTCTTGTGACGGCCGGCCGCCCAACAACCTGCCCGATTGACCCTATCCCCTCCCCTCTTCTCCAGACCATTTCCGGAGACCTTCTCCCTTACCTCACCTCGCTCATCAACTCATCCTTGACCGCTGGCTACGTCCCTTCCGTCTTCAAGAGAGCGAGAGTTGCACCCCTTCTGAAAAAACCTACACTCGATCCCTCCGATGTCAACAATTACAGACCAGTATCCCTTCTTTCTTTTATCTCCAAAACTCTTGAACGTGCTGTCCTTGGCCAGCTCTCCCGCTATCTCTCTCTGAATGACCTTCTTGATCCAAATCAGTCAGGTTTCAAGACTAGTCATTCAACTGAGACTGCTCTCCTCTGTATCACGGAGGCGCTCCGCACTGCTAAAGCTAACTCTCTCTCCTCTGCTCTCATCCTTCTAGACCTATCGGCTGCCTTCGATACTGTGAACCATCAGATCCTCCTCTCCACCCTCTCCGAGTTGGGCATCTCCGGCGCGGCCCACGCTTGGATTGCGTCCTACCTGACAGGTCGCTCCTACCAGGTGGCGTGGCGAGAATCTGTCTCCTCACCACGCGCTCTCACCACTGGTGTCCCCCAGGGCTCTGTTCTAGGCCCTCTCCTATTCTCGCTATACACCAAGTCACTTGGCTCTGTCATAACCTCACATGGTCTCTCCTATCATTGCTATGCAGACGACACACAACTAATCTTCTCCTTTCCCCCTTCTGATGACCAGGTGGCGAATCGCATCTCTGCATGTCTGGCAGACATATCAGTGTGGATGACGGATCACCACCTCAAGCTGAACCTCGGCAAGACGGAGCTGCTCTTCCTCCCGGGAAGGACTGCCCGTTCCATGATCTCGCCATCACGGTTGACAACTCCATTGTGTCCTCCTCCCAGAGCGCTAAGAACCTTGGTGTGATCCTGGACAACACCCTGTCGTTCTCAACCAACATCAAGGCGGTGACCCGTTCCTGTAGGTTCATGCTCTACAACATCCGCAGAGTACGACCCTGCCTCACACAGGAAGCAGCGCAGGTCCTAATCCAGGCACTTGTCATCTCCCGTCTGGATTACTGCAACTCGCTGTTGGCTGGGCTCCCTGCCTGTGCCATTAAACCCCTTCAACTCATCCAGAACGCCGCAGCCCGTCTGGTGTTCAACCTTCCCAAGTTCTCTCACGTCACCCCGCTCCTCCGTTCTCTCCACTGGCTTCCAGTTGAAGCTCGCATCCGCTACAAGACCATGGTGCTTGCCTACGGAGCTGTGAGGGGAACGGCACCTCAGTACCTCCAGGCTCTGATCAGGCCCTACACCCAAACAAGGGCACTGCGTTCATCCACCTCTGGCCTGCTCGCCTCCCTACCACTGAGGAAGTACAGCTCCCGCTCAGCCCAGTCAAAACTGTTCGCTGCTCTGGCCCCCCAATGGTGGAACAAACTCCCTCACGACGCCAGGACAGCGGAGTCAATCACCACCTTCCGGAGACACCTGAAACCCCACCTCTTTAAGGAATACCTAGGATAGGATAAGTATTCCCTCTCACCCCCCCTTTAAGATTTAGATGCACTATTGTTAAGTGACTGTTCCACTGGATGTCATAAGGTGAATGCACCAATTTGTAAGTCGCTCTGGACAAGAGCGTCTGCTAAATGACTTAAATGTAATGTAAATGTAATGAGGTTAAATGTGGTTACATTGATTCAAATCACTATATTTTATCAGCTATGAGGGTTAAATGTGGTTACATTGTAACTGAAAGGTTGCTGGTTCAAATCCCTGAGCTGACAAGGTAAAAATCTGTCGTTCTGATCCTTTAACAAGGCGGTTAACACACTGTTCCCCGGTAGGCCGTCATTGTAAATAAGAATTTGTTCTATTTGCCGAGTTAAATAAAGGTAAAAAGATCTAATTCTTATCTACAATGACTGCCAAACCCAGATGACGCTGTGCCAATTGTGTTCCTGCCCTACGGGACTCCCAAACACAGCCTGGGATTGAACCGGGGTCTGTAGTGACACCTTAAGACCACTGCGCCACTCGGGAGCCTGATACTTAAGTGTATTTTTAAAACCAAACACTTTTACCTTAGTAGTAATTTACTGGATGACTTTTACTTGAGTCATTTTCTCTGAAGGTATCTTTACTTCTACTCAAGTATGTCTATGGGATACTTTCCCCACCACTGCTCAGTATTCCCTTTCCCTAATAATAATACCAATGTTGTAAGACGGTCTTTTATTTTGAAGGTTTACCTCATTACCATACAGAGTGTCGTCACCGTTCGTGCTGCTGGCAGAATAGCATTCCTACTGCCGCTGCCGGACCACAACAGAGAAGAAGAAGAGGCGAAGCGAGAGGGATAAAACCGGTCCCTTAAATCTTTCTTCTCCCAGCAGGTGGCGTTTTTTCTGTTGTTGTTGTTGTTGTATGGAGGTCAATGAGTGTTTCATTTGGTTAATGTCTTATTTGGTACGTGTGTTTTATTTGATCGAATAAAAAGTTTCGTAATGATTTATTTTTATTTTGTGTACTGACATAAGTAGGACACGTGCAATCCCGGCAACTCTGAGAGAAAAAAAAATGTTGAATCTGATGTGTGCCTGGTCTTCAGTAGTTACGACAGTTACCACCTCACAAATTCATAAACCCCCGTTAAATCCGAGGTGTTCCTGGTCTTCAGTAGTTACCACAAATTCATAAACCCCCGTTAAATCGGAGTTGTGCCTGGTCTTCAGTAGTTACCACAAATTCATAAACCCCAGTGGCGATTTTAGCATGGACGTCTTGGTGGGGCAAACCATTTTTTTTATGCATGCCTGCAAAGCCACTATACAACACTAAGCAATACATTAATTGGACGATAACGGTGACCACAAACTGCTCAAATCAAATTATATTTGTCACATGCACCGAATACAACAGGTGTAGTAGACCTTACAGTGAATTGCTGAATACAACAGGTGTAGTAGACCTTACAGTGAAATGCTGAATACAACAGGTGTAGTAGACCTCACAGTGAAATGCTGAATACAACAGGTGTAGTAGACCTTACAGTGAAATGCTGAATACAACAGGTGTAGTAGACCTCACAGTGAAATGCTGAATACAACAGGTGTAGTAGACCTTACAGTGAAATGCTGAATACAACAGGTGTAGTAGACCTCACAGTGAAATGCTGAATACAACAGGTGTAGTAGACCTTACAGTGAAATGCTGAATACAACAGGTGTAGTAGACCTCACAGTGAAATGCTGAATACAACAGGTGTAGTAGACCTTACAGTGAAATGCTGAATACAACAGGTGTAGTAGACCTCACAGTGAAATGCTGAATACAACAGGTGTAGTAGACCTCACGGTGAAATGCTGAATACAACAGGTGTAGTAGACCTCACAGTGAAATGCTGAATACAACAGGTGTAGTAGACCTCACAGTGAAATGCTGAATACAACAGGTGTAGTAGACCTTACAGTGAAATGCTGAATACAACAGGTGTAGTAGACCTTACAGTGAAATGCTGAATACAACAGGTGTAGTAGACCTTACAGTGAAATGCTGAATACAACAGGTGTAGTAGACCTCACAGTGAAATGCTGAATACAACAGGTGTAGTAGACCTTACAGTGAAATGCTGAATACAACAGGTGTAGTAGACCTCACAGTGAAATGCTGAATACAACAGGTGTAGTAGACCTTACAGTGAAATGCTGAATACAACAGGTGTAGTAGACCTTACAGTGAAATGCTGAATACAACAGGTGTAGTAGACCTCACAGTGAAATGCTGAATACAACAGGTGTAGTAGACCTTACAGTGAAATGCTGAATACAACAGGTGTAGTAGACCTCACAGTGAAATGCTGAATACAACAGGTGTAGTAGACCTTACAGTGAAATGAAATGCTGAATACAACAGGTGTAGTAGACCTCACAGTGAAATGCTGAATACAACAGGTGTAGTAGACCTTACAGTGAAATGCTGAATACAACAGGTGTAGTAGACCTTACAGTGAAATGCTGAATACAACAGGTGTAGTAGACCTTACAGTGAAATGCTGAATACAACAGGTGTAGTAGACCTTACAGTGAAATGCTGAATACAACAGGTGTAGTAGACCTTACAGTGAAATGCTGAATACAACAGGTGTAGTAGACCTTACAGTGAAATGCTGAATACAACAGGTGTAGTAGACCTTACAGTGAAATGCTGAATACAACAGGTGTAGTAGACCTCACAGTGAAATGCTGAATACAACAGGTGTAGTAGACCTTACAGTGAAATGCTGAATACAACAGGTGTAGTAGACCTCACGGTGAAATGCTGAATACAACAGGTGTAGTAGACCTCACAGTGAAATGCTGAATACAACAGGTGTAGTAGACCTCACAGTGAAATGCTGAATACAACAGGTGTAGTAGACCTTACAGTGAAATGCTGAATACAACAGGTGTAGTAGACCTCACAGTGAAATGCTGAATACAACAGGTGTAGTAGACCTTACAGTGAAATGCTGAATACAACAGGTGTAGTAGACCTCACAGTGAAATGCTGAATACAACAGGTGTAGTAGACCTTACAGTGAAATGCTGAATACAACAGGTGTAGTAGACCTCACAGTGAAATGCTGAATACAACAGGTGTAGTAGACCTTACAGTGAAATGCTGAATACAACAGGTGTAGTAGACCTTACAGTGAAATGCTGAATACAACAGGTGTAGTAGACCTCACAGTGAAATGCTGAATACAACAGGTGTAGTAGACCTTACAGTGAAATGCTGAATACAACAGGTGTAGTAGACCTCACAGTGAAATGCTGAATACAACAGGTGTAGTAGACCTTACAGTGAAATGCTGAATACACCAGGTGTAGTAGACCTTACAGTGAAATGCTGAATACAACAGGTGTAGTAGACCTCACAGTGAAATGCTGAATACAACAGGTGTAGTAGACCTTACAGTGAAATGCTGAATACAACAGGTGTAGTAGACCTCACAGTGAAATGCTGAATACAACAGGTGTAGTAGACCTTACAGTGAAATGCTGAATACAACAGGTGTAGTAGACCTCACAGTGAAATGCTGAATACAACAGGTGTAGTAGACCTTACAGTGAAATGCTGAATACAACAGGTGTAGTAGACCTTACAGTGAAATGCTGAATACAACAGGTGTAGTAGACCTTACAGTGAAATGCTGAATACAACAGGTGTAGTAGACCTTACAGTGAAATGCTGAATACAACAGGTGTAGTAGACCTCACAGTGAAATGCTGAATACAACAGGTGTAGTAGACCTTACAGTGAAATGCTGAATACAACAGGTGTAGTAGACCTCACGGTGAAATGCTGAATACAACAGGTGTAGTAGACCTCACAGTGAAATGCTGAATACAACAGGTGTAGTAGACCTCACAGTGAAATGCTGAATACAACAGGTGTAGTAGACCTTACAGTGAAATGCTGAATACAACAGGTGTAGTAGACCTTACAGTGAAATGCTGAATACAACAGGTGTAGTAGACCTCACAGTGAAATGCTGAATACAACAGGTGTAGTAGACCTCACAGTGAAATGCTGAATACAACAGGTGTAGTGGACCTCACAGTGAAATGCTGAATACAACAGGTGTAGTAGACCTTACAGTGAAATGCTGAATACAACAGGTGTAGTAGACCTTACAGTGAAATGCTGAATACAACAGGTGTAGTAGACCTTACAGTGAAATGCTGAATACAACAGGTGTAGTAGACCTCACAGTGAAATGCTGAATACAACAGGTGTAGTAGACCTTACAGTGAAATGCTGAATACACCAGGTGTAGTAGACCTTACAGTGAAATGCTGAATACAACAGGTGTAGTAGACCTCACAGTGAAATGCTGAATACAACAGGTGTAGTAGACCTCAGGTAAGTGGGTGAATTACAGTGAAATGCTGAATACAACAGGTGTAGTAGACCTTACAGTGAAATGCTGAATACAACAGGTGTAGTAGACCTTACAGTGAAATGCTGAATACAACAGGTGTAGTAGACCTCACAGTGAAATGCTGAATACAACAGGTGTAGTAGACCTCACAGTGGAATGCTTACTTACTTACTTAGCCTCCACATTGACTCTGTACTGGTACCCCCTGTATATAGCCTCCACATTGACTCTGTACTGGTACCCCCTGTATATAGCCTCCACATTGACTCTGTATCGGTACCCCCTGTATATAGCCTCCACATTGACTCTGTACCAGTACCCCCCTGTATATAGCCTCCACATTGACTCTGTACCAGTACCCCCTGTATATAGCCTCCACATTGACTCTGTATCGGTACCCCCTGTATTTAGCCTCCACATTGACTCTGTACCGGTACCCCCTGTATATAG
This sequence comes from Oncorhynchus gorbuscha, assembly GCF_021184085.1. Classification (NCBI taxonomy): domain Eukaryota; kingdom Metazoa; phylum Chordata; class Actinopteri; order Salmoniformes; family Salmonidae; genus Oncorhynchus; species Oncorhynchus gorbuscha. The sequence continues at coordinate 293,277 of NW_025745390.1, read as the reverse complement.
CCTCCACATTGACTCTGTACCGTAACACCCTGTATATAGCCTCCACATTGACTCTGTACCGGTAACCCCTGTATATAGCCTCCACATTGACTCTGTACTGGTACCCCTGTATATAGCCTCCACATTGACTCTGTACCGTAACACCCTGTATATAGCCTCCACATTGACTCTGTACTGGTACCCCTGTATATAGCCTCCACATTGACTCTGTACCGGTACCCCTGTATATAGCCTCCACATTGACTCTGTACTGGCACCCCTGTATATAGCCTCCACATTGACTCTGTACTGGTACCCCTGTATATAGCCTCCACATTGACTCTGTACCGGTACCCCCTGTATATAGCCTCCACATTGACTCTGTACCGTAATACCCTGTATATAGCCTCCACATTGACTCTGTACCGTAATACCCTGTATATAGCCTCCACATTGACTCTGTACTGGTACCCCCTGTATATAGCCTCCACATTGACTCTGTACTGGTACCCCCTGTATATAGCCTCCACATTGACTCTGTACTGGGACCCCCTGTATATAGCCTCCACATTGACTCTGTACCGTAATATCCTGTATATAGCCTCCACATTGACTCTGTACCGTAATATCCTGTATATAGCCTCCACATTGACTCTGTACCGTAATATCCTGTATATAGTCTCCACATTGACTCTGTATCGGTACCCCCTGTATATAGCCTCCACATTGACTCTGTACCGGTACCCCCTGTATATAGCCTCCACATTGACTCTGTACTGGTACCCCCTGTATATAGCCTCCACATTGACTCTGTACCGGTACCCCCTGTATATAGCCTCCACATTGACTCTGTACTGGTACCCCCTGTATATAGCCTCCACATTGACTCTGTACCGGTACCCCCTGTATATAGCCTCCACATTGACTCTGTACTGTAATACCCTGTATATAGCCTCCACATTGACTCTGTACCGGTACTCCCTGTATATAGCCTCCACATTGACTCTGTACCGGTACCCCCTGTATATAGCCTCCACATTGACTCTGTACTGGTACCCCTGTATATAGTCTCCACATTGACTCTGTATCGGTACCCCCTGTATATTTGACTCCATTGGGTCAAACAGCTGCTCAAACCAAGATAATTCCCCCATTGGGTCAAACAGTTGCTCAAACCAAGATAATTCCCCCATTGGGTCAAACAGCTGCTCAAACCAAGATAATTCCCCCATTGGGTCAAACAGCTGCTCAAACCAAGATAATTCCCCCATTGGGTCAAACAGCTGCTCAAACCAAGATAATTCCCCCATTGGGTCAAACAGCTGCTCAAACCAAGATAATTCCCCCATTGGGTCAAACAGCTGCTCAAACCAAGATAATTCCCCCATTGGGTCAAACAGCTGCTCAAACCAAGATAATTCCCCCATTGGGTCAAACAGCTGCTCAAACCAAGATAATTCCCCCATTGGGTCAAACAGCTGCTCCTTCTTATTACCACAGCAAGCAAGGTACTTGGAGTCAAACAGACAGGCCTGGAGGAGATCTTTAAGGTCAGGGCCCTCCCCAAGGTACTTGGAGTCAAACAGACAGGCCTGGAGGAGATCTTTAAGGTCAGGGCCCTCCCCAAGGTACTTGGAGTCGAACAGACAGGCCTGGAGGAGATCTTTAAGGTCAGGTTCCTCCCCAAGGTACTTGGAGTCAAACAGACAGGCCTGGAGGAGATCTTTAAGGTCAGGGCCCTCCCCAAGGTACTAGGAGTCAAACAGACAGGCCTGGAGGAGATCTTTAAGTTCTGGTTCCTCCCCAAGGTACTTGGAGTCAAACATACAGGCCTGGAGGAGATCTTTAAGGTCAGGTTCCTCCCCAAGGTACTTGGAGTCAAACAGACAGGATGTGATCTTTAAGGTCAGGGCCCTCCCCAAGGTACTTGGAGTCAAACAGACAGGATGTGATCTTTAAGGTCAAGGCCCTCCCCAAGGTACTTGGAGTCAAACAGACAGGATGTGATCTTTAAGGTCAGGGCCCTCCCCAAGGGACTTGGAGTCAAACAGACAGGATGTGATCTTTAAGGTCAGGGCCCTCCCCAAGGTACTTGGAGTCAAACAGACAGGATGAGATCTTTAAGGTCAGGGCCCTCCCCAAGGGACTTGGAGTCAAACAGACAGGATGTGATCTTTAAGGTTAGGGCCCTCCCCAAGGTACTTGGAGTCAAACAGACAGGATGTGATCTTTAAGGTCAGGGCCCTCCCCAAGGTACTTGGAGTCAAACAGACAGGATGAGACCTGGCCTGGCCTGGCCTAATCTGACCTGACCTAACCCCGGCCTGACCTAACCTGGCCTGACCTAACCCGGCATGACCTAACCTGACCTGACCTAACCTGACCTAACCTGACCGAACCTCACCTGACCTAACCTGGCCTGACCTAACCTGACCTGGCCTGACCTAACCTGACCTAACCTGGCCTGACCTGACCTAGCCTAACCTAACCTGGCCTGGCCTGACCTAACCTGGCCTGGGCTGGCCTGGCCTAACCTGGCCTGACCTAACCTAACTTGGCCTGACCTGACCTGGCCTGACCTAACCTAACCTAACCTGCGTAGGTTAGTAGGGTCTGCGTAGGGTGATGTGTGAGCAGGTGGGTCTGGGTAGGGTGATGTGTGAGCAGGTGGGTCTGGGTAGGGTGATGTGTGAGCAGGTGGGTCTGGGTAGGGTGATGTGTGAGCAGGTGGGTCTGGGTAGGGTGATGTGTGAGCAGGTGGGTCTGGGTAGGGTGATGTGTGAGCAGGTGGGTCTGGGTAGGGTGATGTGTGAGCAGGTGGGTCTGGGTAGGGTGATGTGTGAGCAGGTGGGTCTGGGTAGGGTGATGTGTGAGCAGGTGGGTCTGGGTAGGGTGATGTGTGAGCAGGTGGGTCTGGGTAGGGTGATGTGTGAGCAGGTGGGTCTGGGTAGGGTGATGTGTGAGCAGGTGGGTCTGGGTAGGGTGTTGTAGATGGGGGTGTGAGCAGGTGGGTCTGGGTAGGGTGATGTGTGAGCAGGTGGGTCTGGGCAGGGTGATGTGTGAGCAGGTGGGTCTGGGTAGGGTGTTGTAGATGGGGGTGTGAGCAGGTGGGTCTGGGTAGGGTGATGTATGAGCAGGTGGGTCTGGGTAGGGTGATGTGTGAGCAGGTGGGTCTGGGTAGGGTGATGTGTGAGTAGGTGGGTCTGGGTAGGGTGATGTGTGAGCAGGTGGGTCTGGGTAGGCTGATGTGTGAGCAGGTGGGTCTGGGTAGGGTGATGTGTGAGCAGGTGGGTCTGGGCAGGGTGATGTAGTTGCCGTTTGTATGTGTATGTTTTGTATCGTCTAATAAATACAAAATAAATTCGTACAAGATAAAATAAATAAGAAAGAAAATGAAAAGCAACACAGCCACTGATTATTCATTATGAATAGGATTTAATTAGATTTAGTTTACATTCTTCATTTCAACCACAGATAATAGAACACAACATGAGAAGATTAACTTGGACAAAACAGTCAAAACATTTCTTTATTAAAGACAAATCCTCGCCGGACTCTCTTTCATCCCGCCTCTTCATCACCTCAGTAAAGGAGGACTCAGTGTGTCAGAACCTCCCTTCCTGTCTCTTCATCACCTCAGTAAAGGAGGACTCCGTGTGTCAGAACCTCCCTTCCCAACTCTTCATCACCTCAGTAAAGGAGGACTCAGTGTGTCAGAACCTCCCTTCCTGTCTCTTCATCACCTCAGTAAAGGAGGACTCAGTGTGTCAGAACCTCCCTTCCTGTCTCTTCATCACCTCAGTAAAGGAGGACTCAGTGTGTCAGAACCTCCCTTCCTGTCTCTTCATCACCTCAGTAAAGGAGGTGTGTCAGAACCTCCCTTCCTGTCTCTTCATCACCTCAGTAAAGGAGGTGTGTCAGAACCTCCCTTCCCGTCTCTTCTTCACGAACCTCCCTTCCCTACACTTCATCACCTTCATACCACCATCTACCACCAACTATCACTAACTACCACCATCTATCACCATCTACCACTAACTATTACCATCTACCACTAACTACCACTAACTACCACCATCTACTACTAACTACCACCATCTACCACTAACTACCACCATCTACCACTAACTACCACCATCTACCACTAACTACCACCATCTACCACTAACTATCACCAACTACCACTAACTATTACCAACTACCACTAACTATCACCATCTACCACTATCTACCACTAACTACCACCATCTACCACTAACTACCACTATCTACCACTAACTACCACTAACTACCACCATCTACCACTAACTACCACCATCTACCACAATCTACCACTATCTACCACTATCTAACACCATCTACCACTAACTATCACCATCTACCACCATCTACCACTAACTACCACCATCTACCACAATCTACCACTATCTACCACCATCTACCACCATCTACCACCATCTACCACTATCTACCACTATCTACCACCATCTACCACTATCTACCACCATCTACCACTAACTACCACCATCTACCACTAACTACCACCATCTACCACTAACTACCACTAACTACCACCATCTACCACTATCTACCACCATCTACCACTATCTACCACCATCTACCACCTTCTACCACTATCTACCCCTAACTATCACCATCTACCACCTTCTAAAGCCATCTACCACTATCTACCACTATCTACCACTAACTATCACCATCTACCACCATCTACCACTATCTACCACTAACTATCACCATCTACCACTATCTACCACTATCTACCACTAACTATCACCATCTACCACTAACTACCACCATCTACCACAATCTACCACTATCTACCACCATCTACCACTATCTACCCCTAACTATCACCATCTACCACCTTCTAAAGCCATCTACCACTATCTAACACCATCTACCACTATCTACCACTAACTACCCCATCTACCACCATTTACCACTAACTACCACCATCTACTACTAACTACCCCATCTACCACCAGCTACCACCAGCTACCACTAACTACCACCATCTACCACCAACTATCACCATCTACCACCTTCTATCACCAACTACCACTAACTACCACTAACTATCACCATCTACCACTAACTATCACCATCTACCACTAACTATCACCATCTACCACCTTCTACCACTAACTACCACTATCTACCACTATCTAACACCATCTACCACTATCTAACACCATCTACCACCCTCTAACACCATCTACTACTAACTACCCCATCTACCACCATCTACCACCATCTACCACCATCTACCACTAATTACCACCATCTACCACTATCTACCACTAACTACCAACATCTACCACTAACTACCACCATCTACCACTAATTACCCCCACCTACCACTAACTACCACTATCTACCACCATCTACCACTAATTGCTTGTAACGCCAGGGTAGTGGGTTCGATCCCCGGGACCACCCATACGTAGAATGTATGCACACATGACTGTAAGTCGCTTTGGATAAAAGCGTCTGCTAAATGGCATATATTATTATTATTATTACTACCATCTACCACTAATTACCACCATCTATCACCATCTACCACCATCTACCACCAACTACCACCAACTACCACCAACTACCACTAACTACCACCATCTACCACTAACTACCACCATCTACCACTAACTATCACCATCTACCACTAACTATTACCAACTACCACTAACTATTACCAACTACCACTAACTATCACCATCTACCACTATCTACCACTAACTACCACCATCTACCACTAACTACCACTATCTACCACTAACTACCACTAACTACCACCATCTACCACTAACTACCACCATCTACCACAATCTACCACTATCTACCACTATCTAACACCATCTACCACTAACTATCACCATCTACCACCATCTACCACTAACTACCACCATCTACCACAATCTACCACTATCTACCACCATCTACCACCATCTACCACCATCTACCACTATCTACCACTATCTACCACCATCTACCACTATCTACCACCATCTACCACTAACTACCACCATCTACCACTAACTACCACCATCTACCACTAACTACCACTAACTACCACCATCTACCACTATCTACCACCATCTACCACTATCTACCACCATCTACCACCTTCTACCACTATCTACCCCTAACTATCACCATCTACCACCTTCTAAAGCCATCTACCACTATCTACCACTATCTACCACTAACTATCACCATCTACCACCATCTACCACTATCTACCACTAACTATCACCATCTACCACTATCTACCACTATCTACCACTAACTATCACCATCTACCACTAACTACCACCATCTACCACAATCTACCACTATCTACCACCATCTACCACTATCTACCCCTAACTATCACCATCTACCACCTTCTAAAGCCATCTACCACTATCTAACACCATCTACCACTATCTACCACTAACTACCCCATCTACCACCATTTACCACTAACTACCACCATCTACTACTAACTACCCCATCTACCACCAGCTACCACCAGCTACCACTAACTACCACCATCTACCACCAACTATCACCATCTACCACCTTCTATCACCAACTACCACTAACTACCACTAACTATCACCATCTACCACTAACTATCACCATCTACCACCATCTACCACTAACTATCACCATCTACCACCTTCTACCACTAACTACCACTATCTACCACTATCTAACACCATCTACCACTATCTAACACCATCTACCACCCTCTAACACCATCTACTACTAACTACCCCATCTACCACCATCTACCACCATCTACCACCATCTACCACTAATTACCACCATCTACCACTATCTACCACTAACTACCAACATCTACCACTAACTACCACCATCTACCACTAATTACCCCCACCTACCACTAACTACCACTATCTACCACCATCTACCACTAATTACTACCATCTACCACTAATTACCACCATCTATCACCATCTACCACCATCTACCACCAACTACCACCAACTACCACCAACTACCACCATCTACCACCATCTACCACCAACTACCACCATCTACCACTAACTACCACCATCTACTACTAACTACCACCATCTACCACTAACTACCACCATCTACTACTAACTACCACCATCTACCACTAACTACCACCATCTACTACTAACTACCACCATCTACCACCTTCTACCACTAACTACCACCATCTACTACTAACTACCACCATCTACCACCTTCTACCACTAACTACCACCATCTACTACTAACTACCACCATCTACCACTAACTACCACCATCTACCACCTTCTAACGTCTCTTCTCCCGGACTGACAGACTGACTGACTGAGTAGCTGGTTGACTGACTGACTGACTGACTGACTGAGTAGCTGGTTGACTGACTGACTGACTGAGTAGCTGGTTGACTGACAGACTAACTGACTGACTGACTGAGTAGCTGGTTGACTGACTGAGTAGCTGGTTGACTGACTGACTGACTGACTGAGTAGCTGACTGACAGACAGTGTTATAACAGAGTGATTTCACTCGGTGGCAGGGTGAGTCTCTTCTCCCGGAGAGACAGCATGTTTTCCATGTGCATGGCAATGACCCGACACAGTTCCAGACCCTGGACACAGACAACACGTTGTCACAACACAGACAACACATTGTTACAACACAGACAACACATTGTTACAACACAGACACAACATTGTGACAACACAGACAACACATTGTTACAACACAGACAACACATTGTTACAACACAGACAACACATTGTTACAACACAGACAACACATTGTTACAACACAGACAACACATTATTACAACACAGACACAACATTATTACAACACAGACACAACATTATTACAACACAGACAACACAGACCACACATTGTTACAACACAGACAACACAGACAACACATTGTTACAACACAGACAACACATTGTTTCAACACAGACACAACATTGTTTCAACACAGACAACACATTGTTTCAACACAGACAACACATTGTTTCAACACAGACAACACATTGTTTCAACACAGACAACACATTGTTTCAACACAGACAACACATTGTTACAACACAGACAACACATTGTTTCAACACAGACACAACATTGTTACAACACAGACAACACAGACAACACATTGTTACAACACAGACAACACAGACAACACATTGTTACAACACAGACAACACATTGTTACAACACAGACAACACATTGTTACAACACAGACAACACATTGTTCCAACACAGACAACACATTGTTCCAACACAGACACAACATTGTTACAGCACAGACAACACATTGTTACAACACAGACAACACAGACAACACAGACGACACATTGTTACAACACAGACAACACATTGTTACAACACAGACAACACATTGTTACAACACAGACAACACATTGTTACAACACAGACAACACATTGTTACAACACAGACAACACAGACAACACATTGTTACAACACAGACAACACAGACAACACATTGTTACAACACAGACAACACATTGTTACAACACAGACAACACATTGTTACAACACAGACAACACATTATTACAACACAGACACAACATTATTACAACACAGACACAACATTATTACAACACAGACACAACATTGTTACAACACAGACAACACATTGTTACAACACAGACAACACATTGTTACAACACAGACACAACATTATTACAACACAGACAACACATTGTTACAACACAGACAACACAGACAACACATTGTTCCAACACAGACACAACATTGTTACAACACAGACAACACATTGTTACAACACAGACAACACAGACGACACATTGTTACAACACAGACAACACATTGTTACAACACAGACAACACATTGTTTCAACACAGACAACACATTGTTACAACATAGACAACACATTGTTACAACACATTATTTCAACACAGACACAACATTATTACAACACAGACAACACATTATTACAACACGTTGTTACAACACAGACAGACCTGTTCCAGCTGCAGCTGTGTGATTCGCTGTGTCAGCAGGTCTCCCAGCAGAATGTCTACATAGGGATAGGAGGAGCTGGAGCCTCCTGTTGGTCTCTGGGTTCTGGTGGACTGGATCTCATTCAGAGGGTAACGCGCCGTGGCCTCCTACAGAGAAACACACACACACACACACACACACAGTTAGTGTATGGCTGGGTGGTAAGCTGGGAGACAGAGTCCTGAGAGAGAAACACACACACACACACACACACACACACACACACACACACACACACACACACACACACACACACACACACACACACACACACACACACACACACACACACACACACACACACACACACACACACTTAGTGTATGGCTGGGTGGTAAGCTGGGAGACAGAGTCCTGAGAGAGAAACACACACACACACACACAGTTAGTGTATGGCTGGGTGGTAAGCTGGGAGACAGAGTCCTGAGAGAGAAACACACACACACACACACACACACACACACACACACACACACACACACACACACACACACACACACACACACACACACACACACACACACACACACACACACACACACACACACACAGTTAGTGTATGGCTGGGTGGTAAGCTGGGAGACAGAGTCCTGAGAGAGAAACACACACACACACACAGTTAGTGTATGGCTGGGTGGTAAGCTGGGAGACAGAGTCCTGAGAGAGAAACACACACACACACACACACACACACACACACACACACACACACACACACACACACACACACACACACACACACACACACACACACACACACACACACACACACACACACACACACACACACACACACACACACACACACACACACACACACACACACACAGTTAGTGTATGGCTGGGTGGTAAGCTGGGAGACAGAGTCCTGAGAGAGAAACATAAAAGCTGGAATAATATTTATTACAGGAGGGAGGGAGGGAGGGAGAAAGATGAGAGATATAGAGAGGAAAGATAGAGAGAGAAAGAAGGAGGGAGGGAGGGAGCAGGGAGGGAGGGAGGGAAAGAGGGGGGAGGGAGGGAGGGAGGGAGGGAAAGAGGGAGGGAGGGAGGGAGAAAGATGAGAGATATAGAGAGGAAAGATAGAGAGAGAAAGAAGGAGGGAGGGAGGGAGCAGGGAGGGAGGGAGGGAGGGAGGGAAAGAGGGGGGGGAGGGAGGGAGGGAGGGAGGGAGGGAAAGAGGGAGGGAGAGAGGGAGGGAGAGCGAGAGAAAGAAAGATAACAGCGGAGGTTAGCATTTCATATCATACCTCCAAGACATGCTAACCTCTCACCATTACAATAACAGGGGAGGTTAGCATTTTATATCATACCTCCAAGACATGCTAACCTCTCACCATTACAATAACAGGGGAGGTTAGCATTTTATATCATACCTCCAAGACATGCTAACCTCTCACCATTACAATAACAGGGGAGGTTAGCATTTTTTATCATACCTCCAAGACATGCTAACCTCTCACCATTACAATAACAGGGGAGGTTAGCATTTTATATCATACCTCCAAGACATGCTAACCTCTCACCATTACAATAACAGGGGAGGTTAGCATTTTATATCATACCTCCAAGACATGCTAACCTCTCACCATTACAATAACAGGGGAGGTTAGCATACCCCCAAGACATGTTAACCTCTCACCATTACAATAACAGGGGAGGTTAGCATTTTGAGGGGGCATGATATTTATGCCTCTGTAGTCATGGTAGCATACACGTGAACGTAGAAGTGTATG